>NC_037682.1:83926441-84061141 GCF_003255815.1 Theropithecus gelada
CGCCCAGGCTGGAGTGCAGTGGCCGGATCTCAGCTCACTGCAAGCTCCGCCTCCCAGGTTCACGCCATTCTCCTGCCTCAGCCTCCCAAGTAGCTGGGACTACAGGCGCCCGCCGTCTCGCCTGGCTAGGTTTTTTTTTTTGTATTTTTTAGTAGAGACGGGGTTTCACCGTGTTAGCCAGGATGGTCTCGATCTCCTGACCTTGTGATCCGCCCGTCTCGGCCTCCCAAAGTGCTGGGATTACAGGCTTGAGCCACCGTGCCCGGCCTCTTTTTATTTATTAATCTTAAAAAAATATTTAAAGGACTCCCATTTTTCTTCAGTTAATAATGTAAAAACAAAAAATACTGCATTGACATAGTTGCATTCCTAGGACAGTTATTTAAGGATGGACTCAGTGGCTGGTGTCATTGAGTACAAAAGTGTCTTGAACTTGGTGGAGTTTATATTAAAAAGTAAAGTTTATATTTTTATTTTTATTATTTAATTCCATTTCTCCATGAACTTTTTGAGGTCCCCTCTTAGACTTGTCAAAGCAGATTAAATTATGCACCTAAAATCTTTGCATTTGACCATGTGTAAATTACATCTCAAAAAAGTTGATTTTTTAAGATAACATTTTTTACATGTAAGAGAAACTAAAAGAATCACAAAGAAAATGGAAAAATTACTCATAATTTCATCTCCCACAGATAATGATTTAAATTTTGATGTATGTATATTTTTATACTCACTCTTTCCATAAATTTCTTATATAGCATTTTGTGGCCTTTTTATTTTAAACTTTAGCAATGGTAAAAGTGTTTTGTGTAAAATGTTTTATTCCAGTATTTTTTAAATGATTACATAGTGTAAATACAGCTAGATTAAACATTCACACAGATGTACAAAAATATTAAATATAGCAATGAACCTCAAAAAGATTTTTTATTTTTATTGCAAATCTCTTTTTATTGTTGAGCTTTCATGTTTACTGAGGATTAAGCTTTAAATTTTGCCAATTAAAAATATCACTATCCTGCTGTTTAAAGCACTCATATCAGAGTAATTTCTCTGTCTCAGGGTTTCATCTCGCTGCTCTTAAATTCTCCAATGATAATAGTCTTATGGCATTACATGGGGGAAAATGGGCCTTTTGATGTATTTTCAGGTCCTCACAGTATTCACTAGAGTAGAGCTTAGCCTAACTGGTCACTGGTTGTTCTTCACCAGAATCTGGTATTAGGGACAGCTAGTGCCATCAGGCCTTTTGAGAGTCACGCCATGACCAACTGCCGGGGACTGTAGATCTTGCCCTTGGATCCTCTTTGTTACTCTTTTATTTTCTCTATAATCAAGATTCTGGACATTGGTACAAAATATATTAAACCCTACCTACATGAGTTGAAAGTGTAGGTACTAATTTTAAGAGAGAATTTTTTGAAACTCAAAGCAATGATTTCTCCTATTTGTTTTCTTTCCAGAGGTCTTAAGCTCAACCAGAAGGCCTGGCAGTAATGGAGGAAGGGCTTCAGGGGCAAAAACAACCAAGAAGAGAAAATGCATTCAATCAAATGTCAAAACGGCACCTGGTTTCAATAATATTCTATTGTGCATATGTACAAAATGTGTTTAACCTACTTCCTATTGCTGTACATTTATGTCATTAGCATTTTTTAACTATTATTATTTTAAATCCTAAAAGGGAATTTTGAAAAGACAAGCAATCAGGGCTTACACAGAGGAGGTACAAAGGTACAGGTAGAAGAAAGCCCCTACCACTGCTCTACCTTCTTTTTCCTTCAGATGACTCAATATTCTGACTCTGGAGCCTTTGGTTTGCTTCACAATTAAGAATTCAGGGCAGAAATGTGTTTATCCATATTCCATCACAAGCTCTCTAACAAGTTTATCAGTGCTCCTGATATCGTGCCCACTTCCTCAGATACAGTGCCTGAAATATCTTGGCAGCTTAAGTCAGCAGTTCTCTATCTAGAAAAAAAAAAAAATAGATCTTCTATCCAAAATGACTTACTATTTTTAATAAACTAAATGCTAAGCATAGACTTCATAGGCATTTTTAAAGGCATTTCAGGCATTTACACTTCCTCTTATTAAACATCTAATATCTATTGAACACACTTTTTCCCCTAATCACCACACCTAATCCCTCTCCAAGTCTTGTAAGCTCTGCTTCCAAACTCCCTATCAAATCTTGTCCACTGCTCATCATATCTAGTCCCTTTATGTAGTGTCAGCCACAACCATTTCTTCCCTGAACTTTGCAAAGCCTGAAAACAGCATCTATTCTTAGCCCCTGCAACTTTCACATAGCAACTAATAATCTTCTAAAAATAAAGTAGATGATGTCCCTCTTCTGTGTCAACCTGCAGTGTATCCTGAATAAGATCCAATTTACCAAGGTCTGTAAGGCAATGAGTGGCCTGGCTTCTGCCTACCTCACTTTATCTCTTATTTTCTTTGCGCAAAGCAAGGGTTCCTTGCTTTTCCTTAAACACTGCATGTTCTGTCCCGCCTCTGGGACTTCATACTTGCTTTCCTCTCTTCTCAATCCCCTGTGGTCAACACAGACTCCTTCCCATCCTCAGGTCTCAAATTGTTACTACAGTTTGGACCCCAGGTTCTTTGGCTCTGGCATAAGTAGAAATGAACACCAAGTCAACCAATTTTTTTTCTCTGGCAATGTTGCATAGGTATTTGTGGCTCAAATACACAAGGGAATAGCTTATGGGAAAGAAATCCGGCTACCAGCTCCCCAGGGGGCTCGGTTCTTGTCATTTCAAGAAAAGTGCGGCTGGAAAAAGAATGCAATCCAAACATGTTTAGGCAGGGTATTTCCTGTGCTTGTGCAGTGGGGTATCACGCTCTAACATGCATCACAGGACCAGAAAGTGGCAGATGAGCCCTGCCTTGGCCTGAGATTATAGTACTACAATGAGTTTACAATGAGGAAAGTCAGTGAAAGGTTAGCACTGGAGTCTGTCTTGTCTTCAGGAAGCTGGATCTGGTGAGGTTCTTATCAGGAATGCCACAGTCTTGCTTCAGCAACCGTGGAAAGAGTCACTGAAAGTGCTAGATGGTTATGTTCTTCCTTTTATGGCCAGAAATCCAAGCTGGTCAGCTAAGCTAGGTAGACGTCCCCTTTCCCGATAATGTGATTTGGGTCAGCTTGTTAAGGGAGGCCAAAAAGTAGCGGAGGAATGTAAGAGCCATCAGGACCTTGGTTACCCTGTCACTTGCCTGCCAAGACTGAGTCTCTTCCTTGCACTGTCTCAAAATCAAAGGTCACCTTCTCAGAGAGGGCTTTTGTCATTAACCTAATCATAGGCTCCCTAAGAAACCGTCTTATCTCCTTCACGTTGATCCTAAGTTATTTTTGTTGGTTTTGTTGTTTATTGTTTTACATCTGTTTCCAAGAGATTTTTAAGGTCTCTGAGGAAATAAACTTTTACTTATTCACTCCTGTATCCCTAATGCCTACCCAGAGCTGACACATTAAGGTCCTTAGTAAATACGTGGTGAACGAATGTATGAACCACTTGATTGTGATGATTCACAAGGTGTTGTATTACTTACCTTGCGCCCCTTGACCAGCAGCATCAGCATCACCAGGGAACATATTAGAAATATAGCTCTTGAACCCCACCTCTCTCAGATGTACTAAATCAGAAATCCTGGTAGGGTCCAGCCATCTGTGTTTTAACAAGCCCTCCAGTCACAATTAGCTTTTCTATCTTCCCCATTTACAGATAAAGAATCTAAGTAAGTTTGAGTAATTGCCCATGTCAAAAAGTCATAGACCTAGGCTGCGACTCTGATTTCCTAGACCTTAGCCACTGAACCATGGTTCCCTAGGGGACCAAATAATTTAAATATCAATAGAATGAGATTTTTGCCTTCAGGATCAGTGCACTGTGTGAAATACTTGAATCAATAATTGTAGAATTGTGTGAAAATGGCTATTATCTGAGTTAGGTTCAAAATTGTATGGGGGAGGCAGGACAGGGAAACTCTGCCTGGAGTGATGAGAGAAAGCTTAAAAACCAAGTTTCATTTTATGCATGTCTTTCCTAATAGATGAGGACGAGTTAAACAGAAAAGGAACTGAATATGTAATTCCAGCTACCTTAAAGTGGGGTTTGAGGTGAACTGGGGAGAGTGATAGGAGAATTTTGAAAGACCACAGGAGTGGCCAGCCTCTGAGTGCCCCTAAACTATATCAGTCAGCTCAGGCTGCCATAACAAAATACCATAGAGCAGGTGGCTGAAACAACAGACATTTATCTTCCCACAGTTTCGGAGGCTGAGAAGTTGAAGATCAAAGTGCTGGCTGATTCAGTTTCTCAGGAGGGCTCTCTTCCTGGCTTGCAGATGGCTGCCTCCTCACTGTGTCCCCACATGGCCTTTCCTCAGTGCACGCACATGGAGATGGAAAGACAGAAAGACCTCTCTCTCTTCTTATAAAGGCCACCTGTCCTATTGCATTAGGACAGCCCCCGCCCCATACAACCTCATTTAACCTTAATTATCTCCTAAAAATCATATCTCCAAATACCATCACACTGGGGGCTAGGGCTCCAACATATAAATTTGGTGGAGGGACACAATTCAGATCATAACATTCCACCCCTGCTCCCCAAATTTATGACTTTCTCATGCACAAAATACAATTATTCCACTCCAGTAACCCCCAAAGTCTTGACTAATTCCGGAGTCAACTCTAAAGACTAAAGTCCAGAGTCTCATCTAAATCAGGTGTGGGTAAGTCTCAAGGTAAGATTCATCTTGAGGCAAAATTTTTCTCTAGCTGTGAAGCTGTGAAACAGACAAGTTTCATGCTTCCAAATGAGTGTTGGGACAAGTGAAGGATACAGAGTCACATTACAAAACCTAGCAAGGCAAATTTCATTAGATCTTAAGGCTCTAGAACAATCCTCCTTGGCGTGGTGTCCCACCTTCCAGGCCCACTAGGGTGGCAGCATCACTCCCACAGCCCTTTGAAAGCAGTCTCATTCCTTCAGTTTGGTGAGGTGCCACCTGCTGCTTTCTGCTACAGCATCACCCACACAGTTTTCCATAGTGGCCCTCCTCTCTGAAACTGAATAGGAAACAGCCTTGCCCTGTGGACCTGTGAAGGGGCTGACAGCTCTGATGACCTTTGAATTGTCTTTGGGATCATTTTTTACTTTCCTTGAAGAATAGAACACATTCACAGCCAAATAGCTCTGTGGTACATTCCCATAAAATCCAAGTCCAACAGCCTTCCTTCATTCTGACTTTCTCTGTCCACGTTAGTTCAAACTGGCAATGGCCCTGCTGGCACAATTCCATCTGCATTCCTGAGTTCTGCTGACATGATTGATTAACATTGCAGTTAATCCCTGTATGGAGTGATTGTCCAGCTACACCTTTGGTGTTCTCTCTAGAATAAGCTTCGTCATTTTTTATTATATGGTTTGGCCGAGAATTTTGAAAATCTTTAAGTTCAGATTCCTTTTGGCTTAACAATTCTTTCTCAATACATCCCACTCCTCTAACAATTTACTATTAGCAATCAGGAGGAAGTAAAGGAACTAAGTTGCTTCTTCAACACTATGCTTATAAATCTCCTCCACTAAATATCCAATTTCATTGCTCACAGTTTTACCTTCCACAAAACAATAGAACAAACACAAGCCATGTTTTTTGTTACTTTATAATAGAGATTCCCCTTTCTCCAATTTCCCATAACCTCTTCCTCATTCCTGTCTGAGACTTCAACAGAATAATCTTAAACATTATATTTTTATCAACATTATGTTCATGACAATATATGCTTTTTCTAACATGCACAACAAAACTCTTCCAGCCTCTACCCATTCCAGTTCCAAAGACATTTATACATTTTTAGTTAATTTGTTCCGGTAGCACCACTACTTCTTAGTACCAAAATCTATAGTAGGCTGTTAGGGTTGTCATAACAAAATACCAAAGACTGGGTGGCCTAAACAACATTTATTTCCTACAGTTGTAGAGACTGAGAAGTCAAAATTTAAGATGTCAGCAAGGTGGGTTTCATTCATAGGCTTATTTTCTGCCTTGTTTGTAGGCAGAAATTCTTACTGTGTCCTCACATAGTGTGGTGAGAGTAGAAGAAAGAGAACTCTTGTGCCTCTTCTTATAAGAATATCCATCTTATTGAATTAGGACCTTAGTCTTATGATTATATTTAACCTTAATTATATCTGAAAGACTCTAACTCCAAAAAACTGTCACACTGGGGCTTAGCGCTGCAGCATATGAATTTTGGGAGGTCACAATTCAGTCCATAGCACATTCCTACTGAGTTTGCCCTTGATCTCAAGAAAAATAGGAAATTATTGAATAATTTGGTAAAAGGTCAATGACCAAAAAGTCTTTTTTAAAAATTCCTTCCCACCAAGGATATAACATTTACATTGTTAAAGTGTTGTTCAGTATAATTCCAAAGAAAAAATTAGCCAGCAATGCAAACATGAAGACTTTTGCCCAGCTGGAGTATGAAGCAAAGTTCCCTCTGCGGCACCCTCCTGGGGTACCTTCATACTTTCAGTCCTCGACTACTCCTTCTCTATTTTTTATTATGCCCTGCTCTTAATTGGCAGATATATGGTATTTGGGGGGTAAGTTTGAATTTAATATCATTTCATAATAAAACTGAAAACTGTTGATAAAGGGAAAGCTACCATTCTAAATTATCTGGCACTTACTTGTGTGCTAAGGCAGATACTAGAGACTAACTTTTCCAAATGGGCTTGGCATGAGATTAAGAATGTTTTTACTTGCAATCATAGACTAATATTTTTAAATATGTATGTATAAAGAATTACATGTCCTTTGAAGATCATTTGACAAATATTTGAACTTGCATAGAAAAATCTTTAAGTTTCTATTTCTGGTTCTTAATACACAAATTTAGTCTACATAAGAAGCACCTCATTAACATATATTGTATGCTCTGCCAATTAGAGAAATATCACCCTATCCAGAAAATTACTTGAAAAGATTTTGGGAAAACTCTAAACACACAGAGGATTTAAACATCAGACATTTCTGTACTCAATGTATTCTTCACAGATCACAGATCTCTCTGGTGCACCATGATTATGGCTGTATACAAATTGAGAAAAGAAATAACATCATTTGACAGAAGTAAAAATATCTAATTTATGGATATTCAATTCAGTTGTAAAGAGAAAGCAATGAAAGACATTAAAGTGTCTGGGACTCGGGACTGCATTGGCAATTGCAACACGACCATGAAACTACCTAAAAATTACAAGAAATTTCACCTCTAAATGCTGCAAAATATATGTTTCATCAAAGGCTATCCTCTTCCAAGAAGAAGTTCTTCAGGTTTATGCTAAGTTTCAGTGAAATACGTTCCCAAACTGAGTAGCATAAAACTTAAAATCAGTTTGCATGTGGACATTCTTGGGAATTTGCTAGTGTCTTGCATTGCTTTTTCATCTCATCCATACAACTTGTATAATGAGCAAATATAGAATAGCTGATAGAAATTGTGTATGTAAATTATTGATTTTCAAATATGTACACTTTAAGTGGAGATGTACTAACTGCATAAAATTGACATTTCTCCTCTCTAAATTTAAAATGAATCCAACATTGGGTTTAGGGAGGAAAGAAAAGCAGCAGCAAAAAATCCCAATACACCTGAGGACTCTATTTCCACTGCAGGATATAAGGATAGTACAAGTTCAAAAATCGAGCAGGTCCCCCTACACTTTCCTGTCAGAGTCTTTTCATTAGTCATAAAGCTTCATTTTATTCCATTGCTATGCTTAAACCTTTTTTTCTCTTTAGGTTTCTAAGAATAAGAGCCACAGTGTTAATAACATGAGTTTAAACTGAATGAGAACTTGCTTTGTACCAGCCCTGATGCTAAACTCATTTAATCCTTAAGACATCCCTAAGAAGTTGGTGCTCATATTATAATATTTAACTGAATCTAAGATGCCACCGATTAATTTATGCACCTCTGTACTGAACCCAGCTGTGTTCTTCACCAGATCTAGTATGTCTCACTGGTCTCCCATGTCTAGACTGCTTGTCCTCATTCCGGCTCCAGGAACTCAAGCAGTTCCCTGGTTATAATGACAGGGCCACCTAGGCCTAGGCCTTCTAATGTGCAAACAGCCACTGTATAAAATGATATACAGACCAGTGGAAATTGTTGGTGCTTATTAACTCGCTGATCATAGTGAACAATTTAACCTCTCCAATATTCAGATTTTTCATCTGTAAATGGATGTAAATGTATGCCAAATAAGATTTTTGTTGAAATTCATTTAACAATGTGTGTATACATCCATATAGTGTCTGATACCTAGTAAACTTAAATTCTCTTCACCCTTTTAAATGGCAATGTAAAATAATACATGGTAATTGCTGAAGGTGCTCAGAAGGAGAAGATTTGTGTATAATGAAGTAGTCAGAAAAATCTGAGAGGTGTTCCACAGCTTCCAACCCACCCAAACCCTTGTAGGCTCTCTCTTTCCCAGTGGCTGCCTGGAGGGTGTCAGATAACACAACCCAGAAGTGGGTGAATTAAACCAAACTGTGACCAATGAGAGACAGGCAATGCAAAGGAAATTATTCACCATTTTCCCACAGACAACAAAATGTTCTGAGACAAAGTGATTTCTTATAGCTTTTCCAGACATATCCTTTTTGGCTCATAACTGGCTGCTTTCCTCATGAAGCTGTGGCCAGCCTGGAAATACATCTCCCATTTTTGCATCTCTCCTTTCATGATCCACTTACATTTTCCTGTCCTTTGGGAATGCAATCTCCGCCTCACACCCCCACCCATCAGTGAAGCATCAGTATGTAATCTTGGCCTCAGGCTCTGTTTTCTAGGATAATCCAGCTAATATAGATGGACATGTAGTTGATTTTAACATGTATCCTGAGTTCAGAGATGTTAACATCCACTAATGCTTATGTAGTTAATGCCAGGATCTGTTCTGAGCACCTTGCATATAATTAATTGACTCTTCACAGTCTCCCTCACAGACTGTTTTTTTTACAGTCTGCCAATTTTACAGGTAAGGCAGCTGATGCTCAGAGAATTTATGTAACTTGACCAAGATCGCATAGCATGTAACTGGTGGAGTCAGATAGGAACCCAGTTTTTTCTGATGCTAAGGCACAGGACGTTAGTCTCTACACTATGCTTTCTGCATCTGCCTTTACCTCTACAAAGCTGGATTGACTTTAGGAAAGAGTGTCAGTGTCTGGTCAATGGAGCCCTCACTTCTTTCAAAGATATATTCAGAAAATGTACTTATTTAGAGCCCACCTTTCTCTTTTTAAAGCCCCACATCTTTAGCAAAGATTTTTCTGACTACTTCGTTATACACCAATCTTCTTCTGAGCACCTTCAGCAATTACCATGTATTATTTTACATTGTCATTTAAAAGGGTGAAGAGAATTTAAGTTTACTAGGTATCAGACACTATATGGATGTATAGACACATCGTTAAATGAATTTCAACAAAAATCTTATTTGGCATACATTTACATCCATTTACAGTTGAAAAATCTGAATATTGGAGAAGTTAAATTATTTGCTATGATCAGCGAGTTAATAAGCACCAACAATTTCCACTGGTCTGTATATCGTTTTATTATCACTCTTTTTTCCAGAGTATGTGCATTTTTTATTTGTTTGTTTTTGTTTTTATTTTTGTAAGGACAGGGTCTTATTCTGTCCCCTAGGCTGAAGTGCAGTGGTGTAATCATGACTCCCTATAGCATCAAGCTCCTGGGGTCAAGTGATCCTCTCACCTCAGCCTCCTGAGTAAGGTTTTATACTTCTCTATATTCACCACTGTGCCTACCTAGCACAACATTGTTTATGTGAAAGACACTCAACCAATGGAAAGAATAAGGAATGAATATATAATTGCAAGTATGCCATCAAATATGTTAGTGAAGGGGAAAGAAACATTATTTCACTCCAATAGTGAGTCTTTTACTCACACAGTTTTCTGGTACTCTATTTTTTAAAAAATTATCTTAAACTGCATTCTCTATGATCATTTTTCTTGAATAAATGGGAATCCTTGGAAAGATTCGGTTTATAACTGCCTTATTATATTTTACCTTCATAGAGAAACTTTTATTATAGTTCTTATACTTATATACAGTCAATCCCTCAGACTCTGAAAAACAATTTTTATGCTTATTAAAGCACCCATATATACCAGGAAGGATCTAATAAAAATCATTTATAAGTAATCCATTATTAGACATAGTCTATGGATATCAAGGTACAGTTGACAAATGATTTATTTACCTGATTTTTAAAGTCAAATCAGAAGTTGGGAATTTCATTTTTCAAATGTAGTTATTAATTTCTTAAGAAGGCAAGAGCAGAAAATAAATGATTTTCAGACTCTTGCCTTTGCCACACACACAAAATCCTAAATCTCCTCCTACTGCCAATTGGCATTTAAATGTGCATGCAATGTATATGGGCTCATGTTGAGTCTTCTACAGAAAATGATGTTTTCCTACCCAGGATAAGGATATTTCTTCATATGTAAATCAGTAGGAAAATGGGAATTACTTACTCCTAAAAAGATGGTTTTGCTTTCTTTTGTTTCATTTTTTTTTAAACGATGAAGTCATTTCTATCTCACTAAATGATGTATGTAGCTATGTAATGAGATGTCCCTAAAACAAAACCCCATACTCTGCAAGCCTCTCTCCTACCACACTGGCAACCTTTCTTTCCAATATTACAGCAAAATCCAGGGAAGGGGGGCTGCATAGATTGGGGAAACAGGAACAGTAGGATAAGAATAATAGTTTTTTTTTTAATCAAAAAAAGATACTAGATTTATATCACAAATATTATGGTATTTAATTTGACCTCCATAGCCAAAAATAGCATGAGCTCATCTTGTGTGCCCATTATAAACCCAAATATAATTTATCACCCTAAACAAGACTCCAATGTCTTTTACACCAGCAGAGCTTTCCAGGTTTTTCTAATTCATTTAATATCTGTGTTTCACATTATTTTGTACCATATATATCAAGTTGCATTTGCCAAGACTGAATCTCATTCTATCAGTTCCTGCTCCTGTTACTGACCTTTTCAGGTTCCTTTATATGACTTTTTCCAGATAAAGCCCCCACTGCATTCTAGCACAAAACCCCTCTCCTTTTTGATACACTACAATGTGTTTGATGAACAGTGACCCCGTATAATGGTAAGTATAATAGTCATTCAGCCTTTATACACACACTGAAATAATTCAAGTCCCTGGGCGCACATCACACATACAGAAATTCACCCTAGGCTATTTTCTTCTAAAGGTATGCATGGGTATGCACCCTGGAATGAATTCTCTGCCAAACCACAGGGATTATTGGAATTGCAGTGCTCGGTTACAATCAGTGACCTTGCAGACACATTAAGCTGAAAAAATAAAATGACTTTATTTTAAGTTCTAAAATCCCCAAATTAAATATTCTACGAGCCTTCTAATTCAGGTCTCAAGTCTCAGTGCAAGTTCTAATACTGATTACAAGTAAGCACTGAGTTAAATATTTCCTTTCCACCCCACCCAAATATTAACTATGCAATACTCATAAAAAACAAATGATCTATTGACTACAATAATCTGTGAGCATAATAGAATAATTCAGGTGATCTGACAAGCTGGTACTCTGCAAATGCTCTAAACATAGCAAGTGATGTAAAATCTTCCAAATGTAAACAAGTGTATCTCCACCACAGACATTTCTTCATTAGTGGGTATCTTGGGAGGTGGAAAACAGCATCATTTAAAGGGGAAAAAAATCATGACTGGGACTCAGGAAACTGGGATGTGTTCTAACCCTGACATGAACCTACTATTTCCTGCTGGGCAAGTTAATACTTCTCTGGGCTGTATTTTCACCGGTAACTACAAAGTAGAGCTAGATCATCATAAAAACAGACAATAGTGTGATATTCTACAATGTATTTTCAATTTATTCAAAAATAACTCAATAAAACTGGATAGTTAAGTTTTCTTATACATGAACAATGAGAAGTAAAAGTCTCTTCAAAAATGTAGGCCTATCATCTTGTTCATAAAGCTTTTGGCTTGTTTTATTAACCCAATTTTATAAGAGTAAATAATATTAATTTTTTAACCAGAGTATAATGTGCTTTTGCTATACAAAAAAGTTTGGTTTTTTTGTTTTTTTACTATTAACAAAACTGTAGATTTTACTAGGACATTCTTTTTATTTTTAAAAAAACTTTATTTATTATGGTAAAATATATATCACATAGAAATTACTAATTTAATCATTTTAATAAGTGTAAAATTCAGTGTCATTAAGTACATTCACACTGTTGTGCAATCATTACCACCATCCATCTTAAGAAATTCAGAAAAAAATCTCTACTTTAAAAGGTTTTCACTGGTGAAACTTTCCATGTAAAACTCTTACTACAATTGATATTACAGGAACATGTTAAACATTAAGAACCAATATACTGTGCATCTATTTCAATTAATGACAGCAAAAATATTCTAGCTATACTATCTTTGAATTGAATAAAATGAGATTAATTAACATATAAGCTTCACGTTATAGGCTGGGCACAGTGGCTCACGTCTGTAATCCCAGCACTTTGGGAGGCCGAGGCAGGCAGATCACGAGGTCAGGAGTTCAAGACCAGCCTGGCCAATATAGTGAAACGCCATCTCTACTAAAAATACAAAACTTATCTGGGTGTGGTGGGCACCTATAGTCCAAGCTACTTGGGAGGCTGAGGCAGAAGAACCGCTTGAACCCAGGAGGCGGAGGTTGCAATGAGCCAAGATCATGCCACTGCACACCAGCCTGGATGACAGAGCAAGGCTCTGTCTCACAACTCTAATATCTTATACTGACAATTAATTATAAACTGTCATGTTTCTAATGGAGCCATCATCTAGTCCCTTACTGAAATACTGAAAGAGAACATAAAATATTTGAAAAAACAAAACAAAACAAAACATGCTACTGTTGTTCTGGACCTTCAAAGTAGATTCAATGGAAGACAGATCAGCTTGAATGTGTTTCCAGGTTGTATAGAAAAAGGAGCAAATCTAGTGGTTGGTGTTGAGACATTCCTTATTGCCAATGGTGTACAGTGGTAGGCCAGGGAGAACCCTTGGTGGGAAGGACTCTGAGGGAGCTTTGTCTCACTTTCCAGAATAGAAGGAAGCACAGGTGTCTTCTTTTCAAGTAACTCCTGCCTGGGACCCCTCTCCACATCTGACCTCTGACTGGAGGACAATGCAGAGGACCAGAGCCTGGGCTGGCTGCCCCACTATCTTGTGGGGAGGTTGAATCAAAGGAAGTTATTGAGCTTCTGCTTGCATGAGAGACACCATGATGAGCTCTGTCTCGCTGTCGTGGTAAACCTACTGACTAAGGATGTAATTGGCCAGACTGGAGGGACTCCGGGGCTGACAACAGATCAACAATGGTCACTGGGTCATTTGCACCTGCAACATCACAGCGTCACAGCCTGATGGTCTTCCTTCCTCAGGGATCTGATCATCCAGAAGATTCTAGATCGTGCTTCTGCCAAATGTGCCACTTAGCACATCAAGAATTGAAGGATATTTTTCAGAACCTTCATGTTCCTCCTCAGTGAACCTTTGGACATTTTCTTTTGTTACATTGTCAAAGTTTCTCAGTTGACAGAGCTCTCATTTTGAGATACTGTAAGTCAGTAATTTCACCACATTCCAAACTCGTCTGGATCCATTATGTAAGAGGTCTCCCTTAGATGCCTTCAGTCCATTCAACTCCAGGTTCCCATGATCCATGCTGTATTCCCCCGACAGAAGCAGCCCAATCACTCACCATTAGCAAGTGTTCATCTAAAACTTAATCTGACTGCCTTTATTATTAAGAACTAACTCCACAGGCAGTTTAGGGTTTTCTAAAGTTTTTCTTTCTCTTTAAGAATTGAGTCCATTCTTCCCTTTCCTTTTTTTTAGGTTCTTGTGAAAGCAGCTACCTACTTCTCTGAAGACTGGAATTTTACTGCCTGCCAAAGCTGTCCTCCATTCTTTTAACGGGTTTTGAAGGACATTTTGTTTGTAGATACTTGATGTTGGACTTGCTTTGTTGAGTCTTCTAAGGACTGAGTCTTACCTGTAATATCAGTCACCAGCCAAACTTGCAAACATTTAAATTTATCTTTTTTTCCAACTTTTTATAAGAGTTTAGGACAAAGTAAACAGCTATAAGCTCTTTATTCTTGGTCATTACATTTGCTGGACCTCGTAGTTAATTCTCAGTCTAATTTCCCGTACATTGATTTAAGGCCTGCAAATTCACTTTCAATACAGCTAAACCTCTCAAAAACTTGATGTTTTTCCTCCAGAAGGGCAGAAACTCTAATGGATAGTTATTTGATTCTCCTTGCTTTGTAATAAAATCTCTAAAGCACACAACCCCCCGCTATGACTGTAAAGGTCAGCATGTTCCACCACATTCTTTGGATTTGGGCCTGGGCTAAGCTTCCCTGGAAAGGCTGTTACTGCCCAGCACTAAGCCTTCAAGAATGGTGTCATACAGAGCATTGTGGACATTAGTGGACCCTCTATGGCTTCCATGACCACTGCTGAGTCATTTCAGGTTACTAGGATCTTGTGCCTTCAATAGACAACAAAGTGCTATGGTGAGTATTTTTCACAGAACCTTCCTACTGCCTGGCAACCAGGGCAGACCTCAGTGGAGGTGAGGGAGGGGACAAGGAAAACTGCCTCCCAACGTTCTGCACTTCTTGACCTACAAAACACTGATCATGGCACACGATTGACACTATGTAAGCCAAAGGGGGTGGCCTGTGGTTCTGGCCACCCTTAGCCCTTCCTGGCTGCCCCATGAACTAAGGAGTAAACGTTTTTCTACATGTGTAACCATTCAGGGTCACTGGTGGGAAGCTCCCTGGTGGATGATTTGCAAGCCCCCAACATTGGCCACTGCACTTCTTTCTCATCAATAAACGTTTCATTCTGTGGCCTTGGAGACCTAATCCAGGCCACAATGATTGGAAAAGACTCCAACTCTCAGTGTTCTTTTTTGTTTGTGTCTGGATTACCTTGAGTTTGTGTGGGGAAGTACATGAGGAAAATTTATGAGGAGTTCCTCCATGCTGAACCTCCGACTGAAATGAGGTTTCCGCTCATTTTACTAATTTCACCTTTAAAAGCTGAAGAAGAAACACAGAATTTTCAAGTCTATTGCTGTTTTGCAGTTGAGGAGTAGAAGGTTCAGAGAGGTTAAGTGACTTGCCTAAGAACACCTGGGTATAGTAGGAACAGACTCCTACACTCAGGTTCAACATCTGTGCCTCTGCTCACCAAATAACCACATTGTCTGCTGTAATCTCCTGTTAGCCATGTGATAAAGGAAAAGGAGCAATGAATGCTTTATGATGCTCACCTGGCAGCTTCCTGCCAGACTTATTCCAGAATTTAACAAGAAGAGCAGATTCTAAACTAAATCCAGACACCAGACCACAAGATTAGCCTAGAAAATAGGGGGTCCAAAAGTAGTGAGAACTGCATTGATTACAATTTAGAGGCCCTGCATTGAGATCCCAGCTCCATTATATACTTACTTTAACTCCCACAAACTTCTCTTGCTTTGCTTATCTCTAAAATAGGACTATTGTGAGGAGCACCAGGCCTACAATTGATCTTAAATGGAATTTAGCTTCATTCCATTATTCACTTTTATACAAATGGAATCTGCACAAGATGGAATTTTATGTGCTAATAATATATTTTTACAGTCATTCTCATTCTTGTTCACATATTAGAATCACCAGGGGAGGTTTTTAAAAATACCGATATCTGCATTGCCAATACCAAAGGTCCAGATGTGATTGATGTCGAGTGTTGCCTGAGCCCTGGGATTTTTTTTTAAAGTTCTCCAGGTCATCCTAATGCACAGCCAATCTTGAGACTGTAATCTGTTAAAAACTAGTAGTAAATGATTATTTGTAGATACTAAGCATTGTCACATTGTAAAACATTAATCCACACAACTACACAGCAAATACTATTATTCTACCAATGAAAAACTTGAGACTCAAAGAGAGAAAAAAATTTCCAAGGTTATACAACTAGAAAATAGTGGTGGAGAGATTTGGATTTGGGTCTCTCTGTCTTTGAAGCCCACACTAATAGCCACCACCCAATGCTGTGGAGGCAGAGTTTCCACAGGTCATTTCCATGACACTGTGTGGCATCTTTTTATTCTTCTCAGTTAATGCACTGTTTCTCTGAATTTTTACCATCACATTCACACTATAGGGTCAAAAGTCATCCCACTTTGCTTTTAAAAGGAGCTAAGCCAGACAACAGAGATTAAAATCCCAGCCCAGCTAAGAGTTAGAGGCAGAAAAAATTTCAGCTTTTCACTAGCAGGGAACCCAACAGAAGCAGATTTTCTCCTAGTATTCAGCACGTTCCTCAGACTCTACTTGCTGATCACCTTTGACTGCCACCTCATTCCTCGTTCAACCACATTGCCAAATAGATCGATGGAAAATTACCACTTGGATTCACTCAATGTCACTCCAACTGTACTTGGCAGGAGCGAGGGCCGGGGGAAGGGAATTGGTGGTAAATGACATTGACTGACAGACAGAAGCCTTGTCAGAGAGGCTCAGAACCAGGAAGCAATTGATTAATACCCAACTCCAGCAAGAAGCTGAGAGTAGAAGACACATTGCCTGACAGTGTGCAATAGGTCCTCATTACTTCCATCACCTCCCATTAAGCATCTGAGTCTCTCATGGGTTCACTCTTCCTGTTCATTTTCTAACACAGAGTACAGTCAGGGAAATTGTGTTATGGTTTCAGTCACATTCAAGAAAACTTTGAGGTTTTCTCTCAGCAAGTTATCTCTTAATTTCTAACTGTGCCTTTAGACCCCATTGTAAGACTAAATTAAAAACTTGCTAAGAGACAAAAGGCTACATCTGAAACCTAAGAGTTGTCAGGCTGGAAGTTAAACCCTGAGTTACTGAGGCTTCCTTCTCACTAACATTCATATCCATCAACAGAGAAAAGGGACTCCAATTCATCGGAGTACTGAATCCATTGAAAGGCTGACATTCTTTAATAACTTTATGGGTGAAGCCAGCATTAGTTAATTAAATAATCTTCACCTGTGTCATCAGAAAAAGGTGAGATGCATGCCAGCTGACTACGTGTTAGTCCTGTGAGCTTGGGTAAGTCACTTAAGTTTCTAAGCTTCAGCTTCCTTATAGAAATTGAACATAAAATTACTTCTTCACAGGATTGTTGGGAGAACTAATGTTTTAGAAGGTCCTTGTAAAGCCCTTGCCATCATAAAGATTAGCTGACTGTCCCCTGTTGCTGGTGAGAATCATTACCTGTAGTTAAATTAAAAATCCCTGCTGCTAGTCACCCTGGAGCAGGCAACACAGAGATGTCCAATTGAGAAGCAGCCTTGACATAAATCAATACTGACTATTTAAAGCACCTACCCCAGTGGCCTGACTTTCACTTTGGGGCTCTACTTGAAAGCTTGCTATGTTTTCTCATACATATGCCATGTCTCTCTGGATCCAAAGTCACAGGGGCTTTTCATTGATCTTCAGTTTCAGCAACTCCAAAGAATGCCTTGTTGAGTTCCTTACTAGGACCCCCTTCAAAAATAAATCTGGCATATGCTACATATTTTTAAAAATTTGTGTCATACAGTTCCACACATATCATCAAAAATTTGTAAAAATTCATCTAGCCATTTTTTGTGTCCTGTGACCATTGTCAAGGTTTAAAAAATATCTCAGCTATGTAGACATTCTGTTAATTTTAATAAAACTCAATTGGTACCTCTGTGCTGGACATCTATCTTCAGGGGCTCCCAGAATGGTGGGGCACACACACAGAAAGAGATGATTTTATGCACTGTGGTATATTCTAGATTCTATGTTCATCCAGGATGCTATGGGAACACTTTGGTGGTTAGAGAATACTGGGACAGACAAGGAGGCAGCCTGGATTAATAAGTTTTGCCTGATCTATTTTTGAACACTCTTTGAAGCACATAGTTGGGTACATCTAAGATTCTGAGAAAGTCATTTACTTCCAAAATTTCAGGCATTTTCCTGCCATTTTTTTTCTTCTTCTTCTTTTTTTTTTTTTTTTTTTTTGGACAGAGTCTCGTTCTGTCGCCCAGGCTGGAGTGCAGTGGCGCAATCTCAGCTCACTGCAACCTCCTCCTCCTGGGTTCAAGTGATTCATCTGCCTCAGCCATGCCCTGCTAATTTTTTGTATTTTTAGTAGAGATGGGTCTCACTGTGTTAGCCAGACTGGTCTCGATCTCCTGACCTCGTGATCCTCTCGCCTTGGCCTCCCAAAGTGCTGGGATTACAGGGGTGAGCCATCGTGCCTGGCCTCTACCATTTCATCCATTCATTCAATAATAATACTGAGGATCTGCTAGGTGCCAGACACTGTACTAGATCTGAAGGTAAACAGAAATATAGCATTTTTCTTGTCTTTAGTGTCTTACTGTCAAAGGATAGCATATAGTGTAATAACTGCAGTACAATGTGATAGTGAAATAATAGAGAAATACACAAAGCACATAGTTGATCCAAAGAATTTTTAAGTTTAAATCAACTTTGGTCAGTAAAGGCATTGCTGAGAAAGACACATAAGATGGAGTGAGGAGCAGGACAGGAGGCACAGGGAGCAGCACAATGAAAGGATCGGAAACAAAGGCACACAGCATTTCCCAGGAAATGAGGGCCCCCCACTCCAACAAGAGCATTTCTTTCACTCAACTCAGTCTTGGTAGCACTTTCCACTTTTCTAAGTGCATAACAACAGGCCTCTTCCACAAAGCCTAGAAAAACTATTCTGATTAACATTTGTGAGATTGTATCTCTGCTTTGACCTGGTCAGTAGTGTGGCATAAAAGGTCTCTTACCCCTTCTGAGCCTCAGTGGCTGATCATCCCTGAGACATCCTCAACTCTTCAATTCCTCAAGTTTTAAAACAAATGTCATATTCTTAATAGATTGGAAAATGAAGGGCAGAGATACCTGAGCACATGGGTAGTTAGTGGCAGAAAGGCTGGAATCCAAGTCTCCTGACTGATAAGGCAATACTCTTTTTCACCATCTGGAGGTTATCAAACTGGAGTGCAAGCATGAAGGATATTTCTGTTCAACATCCTTGATCCTCCCTCTACTCTGCTTCACTCTGCTGTCTCCAGACAGGCTGATTTCTATGGATGGCAGCAACCAGGTTCCCCTGATGCCAGGGTTCTGATTGGCTTCGATGCATCATGGAGAAAATACTAGAGGATTGAGTTGTCTGCCTTCCCCACTGCACTCCACCCCAATCCCTCCTGTAGCAAAGGCCATAGCACTTGTCAAGTAGTCTTCTCCTAGGGCTTCAGCTAGGGCTGCAGCCATAGCACTGGTAGCTACTCCCTCCCTCTGCCAATTCAGGCCTGATGTAGGTAATGGCCCTTAGGATTGCTACCCCAAGGGTGCTTATGTTAGTTTCTTGTAGCTGCCCCCATATTGTCACAAAATTGAGTGGTTTCCAGAGGATTTAGGAGAAAGTTTGTCCCTTCCCTTTTCAAGCTTCTGGTGGCTGTCTGCATTCCATGGTTTGAGGCCACATTATTCTAATCTCTACCTTCATCTGTAAATTGCCTCTTCCCTTCTGTTTGTGTTATCTCCTTTTGTTTCTTTCTTATAAGGTAACTTGTGAATGCATTTAGGATTCACCTGACTAATCTCAGATGACCTATTTATCTCAAATTTCTTAATTTAATTACATCTGTTACCATACTTATATGGTATTTAAGTGAATACCATACTTATATTCACTCTCCTTCCATTTAAGGAAATAGTCACAGTTCTAGAGATCAAGACATAGACATATCGTGAGGAAAATTGCCATTCAACTCACTACAGTATGTTACTAGTCTATGATGGTTTTCCTTAGCTCTGCCTACTCCCATATAGAATATAATCCCACTTATAATAGCCACAAAAAATAAAATACCTAGGAATACATTTATTCAAGGAGGTAAAAGATCTCTACAAGGAGAATTACAAAACACTGATGAAATAAAGCATAAATGACACAAACAATTGGAAAAAAAATTCATGTTTATGGATCATAAGAATCAAGGTCAATAATATGGCCATACTGCCCAAAGAAATCTGTGGATTCAGTGCTATTCCTATCAAGCTACCAACATCATTTTTCACAGAACTAGAAAAAAAAAACTATTCTAAAATTTATATGAAACCAAAAAAGAGCCTGAATAGCCAAAGCAATCCTAAGCAAAGAGAACAAAGCTGGAGACATCACAACACCTGATTTCAAACTATAAGGCCACAGTAACCAAAATAGCATGGTACTGGTACACAAACAGACATGCAGACCAATGAAACAGAATAATGAACCCAGAAATTAAACCATATGTCTACAGCCATCTGGTCTTCAACAAACTTGAGAAAAAAAGTGATGGGGAAAGGACTCCCTAGTCAATAAATGGTGCTGGGATAACTGACTAGCCACATGAAGAAGAATAAAACTAGACCACCACCTTTCATGATATATAAAAATTTATTCAAGATAGATTAAAGACTTAAAGGTAAGACATCAAACTATAAGACTGCTAGAAAAAAGCCTAGGAAACACCATTCTGGACATCAGCCTTGGGAAATAATTTTTGACTAAGTTCTCAAAAGCACTTGCAATAAAAGCAAAATTTGACACGTGAGACCAGATTAAACTAAAGAGCCTCTGCATAGCAAAAGAAATTATCAACAGAATAAACAGACAACCTGCAGAATGTGAGAAAATATACTTAAACTATGCATCTGACCAAAGTCTAATATCCAGAATCTATGAGGAACTTAAACAATTCAACAAACAAAACACAAATAACATCATCAAAAAATGGGCAAAAGACATGAACAGGTACTTCTCAAAAGAAGACATACAAGCAGCCAACAAAAACATGAAAAAATATGTATTATCACAAATCATCAGAGAAATGCAAATCAAAATCACAATGAAATACCATCTCACACTAATTGGAATGGCTATTACTAAAAAGTCAAGAAATAACAGATGATGGCAAGGTTGCAGAGAAAAGTAAACAGTTATTAACTGTTGGTGGGAGTGTAAATTAATTCAGCCACTATGGAAAGCAGTTTGGAGATTTCTTAAAGATCTTAACATAGAACAAACATTCAACACAACAATTCCATTACTGGGTATATTTCCAAAAGAAAATAAATAATTTTATAAAGAAGACACATACACTTGTATTATAAAGAAGACATCACAGCACTATTCACAATAGCAAAGACATGGAATCAACCTAGGTGTCCATCACTGGTAGATTGGATAAAGAAAATGTGGTACATATACATCATGGAATACTATGAAGTCATTAAAGAACTAAAATTATGTCCTTTGCAGCAACATCGTGCAGCTCAAGGTCACTATTCTAAGAGAATTAATGTGGGAACAAAAAAGCAAACACTACATGTTCTCACTTGTAAGTGGGAGCTAAAAATTGAATAAATATGGACATAAAGATGGAAACAAGAGACACTGTGGACTACTAGAGAGGAGAATGAATGAGGGGAGCAAAGGTTAAAAAACTACCTATTGGTTACTATGCTCTGTGCCTGGATGGTAAGATCAATCATTCCCTAAACTTCAGCATCATACAATATACCAAAGTAACAAACTTGCATCTGTACCCCTTGTATATAAAATAGAAGTTGAAATTATAAAAACAAACAAACAAATAGGTGTATTTATTAGACCCTCCTCAATTACTCTCTTTGACTGTGCCATCTTTTATACCCAATCTAATACAAATCCCCTTTGGGTATCCTTGCAGCATACATGGCAGTATGGGTATAGGAAGCCACCAAAAACACATAAGGTATGTACCGATTTTATCCATTTCACTTAATATTCGGTTGGTGCAAAGGTAACTGCAGTTTTTGCCATTAAAAGTAATGACAAAAACTGGGGATTAGAGTTCAACATGGGATGTGGAGGGGACAATTATCCAAACCATATCACATGGTGACAGCAACACCTCCAGACAATTTTACAAAAGGCCCTCTTCATTGCATTACCATGCTCACTGAGAAACACTGATGGGAGGCCTGGTAAGCCATTTCAGAGGTTTTGGCATTTACTAGTAGTGATATGGAAAGCTACTGGAAGACGCTCACTTTTAATCATCACTTTTAATGGCAAAAAAAATGCAATAGCTTTTATACCAACTTAATAGTAAATCATTTAAAATATGACCTTATTAAAAATAATATAAAATAATATAGAGTGAAATGCAAAATTTACATGAAATTTATGGATAAAATAAATAAATTATACACTGAAGATCATTTTTAGCTACAATTCCTAATTCCTATATCCAGCCACTGGGACAAGTTGATTCTTCTCTGCTGTAATGCTGTTATGTCCTTTGCAGCAACATCATGCAGCTGCATGTGAATGACAAAAATGTTCACTTTAAATTGTTTTATTTTCTGTTTTTAGTAATTAGTCTCTATGATTGAAGTTTTCTGTCCATGAAAAACAGAGGTTTTGTGCAGCTCTCACTCTATTCCCTTGAGAACTAGAAAACTCATTCCACCTTTTTCTTCAGTTTACCAGCTGTGCAATGGTAAGATGATCAGGTGGAATGAATATATTGGTCAGGTTAATGAGATTTGCAGTATTAGACCACAAGTAAGGCTTTATTAAAGACATTCAGGATGAATAACCATTCTAATGTTATAGTGAGAGCTCTGATCTCCAAAGAAGGTTTTGGGTGACAAGTGAAAGGCAATAGTGAAGGCCTTACAACATTCCAGACTAGTGACAAGTGAAAGACATAGCTCCACAAAACCCAACAACTTTGGATTGGCCTTTATGCCAAGAAACCACTACAAAAGAATCATGGACAGTGCATTAGAACACTGATTCAGAGAAACCCAATACCTAATCTTGCCATTCTTGAGTCGTCCCTTTTTATCATTTTTCACATGAAATTCATCAGCAAATCCTGCTAGCTCTGCATGAAAAGATACCCACAATCCAGCCACTTCTCACCAACTGCCTGAGCTACAGCCACTCTGGCTGATTCCAGAGCCTCCTAACAATGCAACTGCTTCTGCCCTTTCCCTCAAACTATTTTTAACACAGCTAGAGAGGTCTTTAAAAACATGAGTAAAACCATATTCCTCTGATGAGCATCTTCCAGTAGCTTTCCATATTGCTCCTAGTAAGTGCCAAAAAGTCTAAAATGGCTTTCAAGGCCTCCCATCAGTGTTTCTCAATGAGGATGGGAATGCAGTAAAGGGTGCTTTTTGTAAAATTGTCCGGAGGTGTTGCTGTCACCATGTGATATGGTTTGGATATTTGTCCCCTCCACCTCTCATGTTGAATTGTAATCCCCGGTGTTGGAGGTGGAGCCTGGTGGGGGGATGTTTCTGTCAAGAGGGCGGATCCCTCATGCATAGCTTGGTGCTGCCCTCATGATAATGAATGAGTTCTCATTCTGGTAGTTTACATGAGACATGGTTGTTTAAAAGAGCATGACACCTCTCCCCTCTCTTTCTTGCTCCCCCTCTTGCCATGTGACATGTCTGCTCTTGCTTCACCTTCTGCCATGACTGTAAGCTTCCTGACGCCCTCACCAGGAGCCAAGGCCAACACCATGCTTCCTGTACATCCTACAGAAGCATGACCCAATTAAATCTCTTTTCTTTATAAATTACCCAGCCGAAGGTATTCCTTTATAATATCACAAAAATGGCCTGACACCCCGTGAGTGCCACTCTTCATCTCATGAGCAGGGCAGGGCAGCTAGGTATCCTGCAATGAGTAGATGACCCACACAGTGAAGAATCTTCTTGTCTGTTGCATGACTTTTGGTGTCTTCTGTAGACATCATATATCACTTCATTGTTAAAAACTTTATCAAGCATTGTTCTCCTCACAAATGCCACTCATGATATTTGAGTCACCACTATATCACACTTGTATCAGTCAACATTTTTATGTCATGTTTACAATGATTCTAAGGGTAAAGCACTTGACTACTTCATTATATCTACCACCGTAATCATACACTAGGGTTTACATATCTTTTTAGTAATTTCTTACATATATTACTATTAGAGGATAACATTCTTTTCTTTTTCTTTTTTTTTCTTTTTTTTTTAGTTGTGTGTGTGTGTAAGTAGGTTCTATTACCTATGCATTTCATTTCAAGATAATGTAGGAAACATTGCAAAATATTTGCTATTCTATGGGCCACTGGGTCTGATGGGTACACTTTACAAAATCTGTACTATGTCACCTCTATGTCCTCAAGGCCCTATCACTTCCACCTCTACAAGCTTCCTTGCCTAGGAGCAAGGCACAGTCCCACCTCAGGACATTAGCACTGGCTTTTCCTTCTGGCTGGGGTGCTCCCTGCTCAGAAATCCACGCGGCTCACTATCTGAGTTACTTCAGATCTCTGCACCTGAATCACTCTTTACAAAAAAGCAACCCTACTCCTGGTGCTCTTTCTTTCTTACCCCACCTTTCTTCTCCATAGAACTTGTCACCCAGCTGATAGTCTGTTTTACGTGTAACTACATTTGATTATTCAGCTATCTCTGTCTGATGCAATGTGAGCTGCCAGAGGACAGGGCTTTTCATGTCACCAGTGTCTGGCATATAGCAAGCATTTAGTGCATATTTACATATTTGTTGATTAAGTGAATATATCTTAATTTCCATTTAAAATGTTAATTTAAAACAAAATTTTATTTTTACAAGCTGTACTTTGCTAAATGCTTGGGAAGTTTTTTTTTTTTTTATTACAATATCTTGTTCTTGTTTCATGAATACAACATATTTTCATGTTTCTTTAAATATATTAATGGTATATTTTATTTGGTTTTTAATATTTTGTTCTTTCTACATTTTCTCTCTCCCCCTCTCTCTCTTTTCTTTTAGACAGGGTGTCACCCTGTCACCCAGGCTGGAGTGCAGTAACATGATTATGGTTCACTGCATCCTCAACCTCCCAGGCACAAGCTATCTTCCCACCTCAGCTTCTTGAGTAGCTAGGACTGCAGGTGTGTACCACCATATCTGAATAATTTGTTTTTCTATTTTTTTTTTTTTGTAGAGAAGGGGTCTCTCTATGTTGCTCCAAATCTCTATCCTGTTTATTTTATTTTTAATTTATTTAGTTATTGGCTACCTTAATCTCCTTGTTGCATGTTACAGGCTTCCTTACATACTAATGACACCAGCCAGATTACATTTTCTTGAGCGAGACACTAACTTGCAGACTGAAGATTATCGGTCTAGGAATGAAGCACAGCCTGTTGACTGACATGTGCCAATATGAAGTGACCTGATCGCCAGCTGCCTATCCCAACTCTGAGGGATACTCAGAGTCAGTACAGTACCTGCTAGTCTTTCCTATTGGTGGTGCTAGCTTTCCAAGGAAGGCTTCTCTCAACTCTTTCTTGAGAAGTACCAACACGGCTGATAAGCTCTGGAACTGGGCACTGTTCAATGAGAAGACTTGCACATGGTCTACTTATTTTCTGTTCCAGGGCTCAGTATTCCATTTCTATGTGCCTACCATTCCCTCTAGTTCTTCTGGTTCCATTCCACCAGAGTTACTAGCTTATTCTCAGTAGGGAGTGAGTATCTAGGAGTCTAACTGCTTTCTAAATAAACTTTAAAACAAATCCCTGCTACACACACAGACACGTAACACTTTATCCATAACTTCCTCAATGCTTGGAGCTTCCAATTCCATGACCACACAAGTTTGTGGGTAAATGGTAGTGTTTCCCATTGACGTCACACTTTAATTTTATTCCCATTGGCGTCACACTGCAGACACTTTAATTTTCTTCTGTGCCACAGATTTACTTACCATTCTTCCATTTATCATAGAGTTTCATTGAAGATGTTTGTGTTTTGACTTTTTTTCTTCTTACTTTGGGAGTGATTTTTGAGTATAGAAAAAAGTGGAAAGATGTATTCTCTATCATTATGAAATTGCTTATATTCTACAGTTATTTATAATGGTACAAAAGGGTATTTTTGTTTTAGATTTTTTTAACTAATCAAATCTCTGTCTTGGCTTGATGTGCTATTTAATTCATTTGACTTAATAGTTTTTGAGTGGCCAATGTGTGTCAAGCACTGCTTAGACACTAGGGGAACAGCAGTAAACCAGAGAGACATGGCCTCCACTCTCATGTACATCATGGTGCAATAAGGAGACAGACACCAACTTGTAGTTATATGTGTGAGGATTGTTACAAAAAGAAAAGTTCAGAATGCTGTGCAATCATACTGAAAAGGTATTTAACATCATATAAAGTAGAGTAGTCTACTCTTATCCATGGAAGATATATTCCAAGACCCCAGTGGATGACTAAAATCATAGATAGTGCCAAACTCTAATATACTATGCTTTTTCCTACATATACATACCTATGGTAAAATTTAATTTTAATTAGGCACAGTAAGAGATTAACAATAATAACTAATACTAAAATAGAACAATTATAACAATATACCAGCATCACTACTCTTCCACTTTGAGGCCACTATTAAGTAAAATAGGGCTTACTTGAACACAAGCACTGTGAGAACACAACAGTCTATCTGATAACTGAGATGGCTACTATGTGTCTAGTAGGTGGGTAATGTAGAAATTGTGGAAACGCAGGACAAAAGGGAAGATTCATGTCCCAGATGGATCAGAACGGGACAGTGAAAGATTTCATCCTGCTACACAGAACAGTGTACAATTTAAAACTTATGAATTGTTTATCTCTGAAATTTTCTAAGTAGTATTTTTGGACCATGTAGGTACCTGAAAGTGTGGAAAGCAAAACTGCAAATAAGAGGGAACTACTATATAAGAAATAATTATTAAGCTGGCTCAATAAATTGGGTTTAGGGACTGGAGAATGGGGGTGAGTTAGAGAGGAGAAATAGGACTTTGACACAAAGTAATAGCAAAGGCAGGCCAGCAAGAAGGACAGAGCATAGCATATTCTGGGAGATGAGAGAGGTCTGCCTATACCAGGGCAGGGCGGGCAGCAGTGGGAGAATGATTCTGAATGAGAATGAGAATTAGGAAGAGATCAGAAAATTTCTTAAGCTATAATAAAAATGTTAGACTTTGCTTTAAAGGCAATGTGATGTCATCTCTCCAATCAATGATCAGATATTTGTGTGTGTACTTATATATATGCTTAATATTTGAATCTTAATCCACAGGGATTGTATTTTTTATAGGCTTTGAAAAAAAGAGCATATGTTGATTTTCTCATCCAAATAGCAAATTTCTCAATGCAGTGTAATACATATTCTATTCTTTCTTTGTTAATATATGATGCATCCTTTATCACACATGAAGTTGTTATATAAATTAGACACTGAATTACTCATTCTATCTTATTGATCTATTCAACTATTCTTGCACTAATACGTTGTAAATTGTTTTGGCTTTGTCATATTTCTTCATACTGATAGAACAAGTTGCTCTTCTGTTGAGCTTTGAATTGAATTGTAAAATTCTGATTTGGAAATATATATGTGTGTGTGTGTGTGTGTGTATGTGTATATATATGTGTGTGTGTGTGTATATATATATATGAATTTTCATTCTGTCACCAGAAGACCTTCAGTGCACATACAAAGTGAAATTCTGTCGCAGTCAGTTCCATTACAAAAAAATGTAGAAACCAATACATGTCAAAGAATCATCTTTTTGGATGTTAACAATAGCAAACATCTATTCAATATTTCCCATTGTGCCCCAGTACCTAATACTGTGATTGAATTTCAGTGGCAATAAGTAAACACTTGTTGATGGAATTAACTGTTTACTTTTATTTAAGCTGTACCAGAAGGATGAGAAAAAGACGATGTCAGAAAAGATCAGGTATAACGAACAGCAAGAACAAATAAAATGTAACATCTTCTACACAATATTACCATGCGTAGAATTCATTGGCCGAACTCCAGCAATTCTGGCCCCAGTCTCATCTCCATGTTTTTGATGGAAGTTAAGAAATGAGCGTCATCCATGATTGTATATTTAGAAAACCCCATCTCTCAGCACAAAATCTCCTTAAGCTGATAAGCAACTTCAGCAAAGTCTCAGGATACAAAATCAATGTGCAAAAGTCACTAGCATTCTTACACACCAATAACAGACAAACAGAGAGCCAAATCATGAGTGAACTCCCATTCAGAATTGCTTCAAAGGGAATAAAATACCTAGGAATCCAACTTACAAGGGATGTGAAGGACCTCTTCAAGGAGAACTACAGACCACTGCTCAATGAAATAAAAGAAGACACAAACAAATGGAAAGAACATTCCATGCTCATGGATAGGAAGAATCAATATTGTGAAAATGGCCATACTGCCCAAGGTAATTTATAGATTCAATGCCATCCCCATCAAGCTACCAATGACTTTCTTCACAGAATTGGAAAAAAACTACTTTAAAGTTCATATGGAACCAAAAAAGAGCCTGCATTGCCAAGACAGTCCTAAGCCAAAGAACAAAGCTGGAGGCATCATGCTACCTGACTTCAAACTATACTACAGTAACCAAAACAGCATGGTACTGGTACCAAAACAGAGATATAGACCAATGGAACAGAACAGAGTCCTCAGAAATAATACCACACATCTACAGCCATCTGATCTTTGACAGACCTGAGAGAAACAAGAAATGGGGGAAGGACTCCCTATTTAATAAACAGTACTGGGAAAACTGGCTAGCAATATGTAGAAAGCTGAAACTAGATCCCTTCCTTACACCTTATACGAAAATTAATTCAAGATGGATTAGAGACTTAAATGTTAGACCTAAAACCATAAAAACCCTTGAAGAAAACCTAGGCAATACCATTCAGGCCATAGGCATGGGCAAGAACTTCATGTCTAAAACACCAAAAGCAACAGCAACAAAAGCCAATATTGACAAATGGGATCTAATTAAACTAAAGAGCTTCTGCACAGCAAAAGAAACTACCATCAGAGTGAACAGGCAACCTACAGAATGGGAGAAAATTTTTGCAATCTACTCATCTGACAAAGGGCTAATATCCAGAACCTATAAAGAACTCAAACAAATTTACAAGAAAAAATACAAACAACCCCATCAAAAAGTAGGCAAAGTATATGAACAGACACTTCTCAAAAGAAGACATTTATGCAACCAATAGACACATGAAAAAATGCTCATCATCACTGGCCATCAGAGAAATGCAAATCAAAACCACAATGAGATGCCATCTCACACCAGTTAGAATGGCGATCATTAAAAAGTCAGGAAACAACAGGTGCTGGAGAGGATGTGGAGAAGCAGGAACACTTTTACACTGTTAGTGGGACTGTAAACTAGTTCAACCACTGTGGAAGACAGTGTGGCAATTCCTCAACGATCTAGAACTAGAAATACCATTTTACCCAGCCATCCCTTTGCTGGGTGTATACCCAAAGGATTATAAATCATGCTGCTATAAAGACACACGCACACGTATGTTTATTGTGGCACTATTCACAATAGCAAACACTTGGAAGCAACCCAAATGTTGCTTCATATCAGTGAAGACTGGATGTGACAGACTGGATGAAGAAAATGTGGCACATATACACCATGGCATACTATGCAGCCATAAAAAAGGATGAGTTCATGTCCTTTGTAGGGACATGGATGCAGCTGGAAACCATCATTCTCAGCAAACTATTGCAAGAACAGAAAACCAAACACCGCATGTTCTCACTCATAGGTGGGAACTGAACAATGAGAACACTTGGATACAGGAAGGGGAACATCACACACCGGGGCCTGTTGTGGGGTGGGGGGTGGGGGAAGGGATAGCATTAGGAGATATACCTAATGTAAATGATGAGTTAATGGGTACAGCACACCAACATGGCACATGTATACATATGTAACAAACCTGCACGTTGTGCACATGTACCCTAGAACTTAAAGTATAAAAAAGAAAAAAAAAAAAGGAGTAAGCAAGTTATATCATCTTAATTTGTAAAACGTGGATAAATAAAACAATACAATAATTTCACTCAAGTTTAAATTTACACAAAACTTTGAAATAAGACAGTACAACTTAATGTATTCTAAGAAATGTACATTTGAAACAATGTAAAAATATATTACTAAATGGTAAGTTATTCAGAAAAATGTAAAATACTACAGATCACTCTCCCAAATCAAAGTAAAACAAAACCCACAATTCTTAAGCATCACATAATTTTAAACCTGACTTAGAGAAATAAGTGTCATCCTCAGAAAGAGAAAGGATTGGAGAAGCTTCTTAGGATCAATACCTATATGACCCTAATAGCCAAACCTGAAAAGCGAAAGGAGACTTCATGTCGTGACAGTTCAGTTCTGGCCAACACTGGGAATGTCGTGTGATTGGCAGCTGCAGACTGAGAGTTTATCTAAGTTTAAATCCTAGGTAATGTTACACCCTTCATGTATCTCTGGTACCCTACACAGCTGTGACCCACAATAAGAAAGGAACATATTATCTTCAGTTGAGGTGTGAGTTACATTAGTTTCAGTGTTTGTTTGTTTGTTTGTTTGTTTGTTTGTTTTTACAAAATTTCCATTGTCTAGCAATCATAGCCACTTTATCCCCTCTTCAGAGCCCACCATTTTCCTATTAAAGCCAAATATCAGTTTCAATATCACAGGAAATCTCCATCAGCTCAATAAATATTTGAGGGGAAATTCAAAGCTGGCATATTTATTTATTTCTAAGAATATTTTTCTATTCAGTTCAGACCAGAAATCAAATCTATAGATCAGGGGAAATTACTATATGAAAGTTAATTTCATCTGTCTTCCTGTTTTTGATTTTTATTAATATGACTACTAGAAAATTTAAAATTATGAATGTAGTTCTAGAGATGACAAGGCTGAGCACAGAGATGCCCTCCAGGTTGCCTTGCAGCCCAGGGAAGGAGACGGGTCTGTACAAAGCAGTCCAGTCCAGGACAGTATGTGATCATTTCCAAAGGGAGTGCATAAATACAGTTATTTAAGAGTTATCAAGAGACAGGAATTCCTTCTGACTAGGATAATTAGATATTTCTACCGGCTTGGTTACAATTGAATTTTCACAGAATTCTAAACCTAAGTATTTTCTCTAACCTGCAGGTTATCATGGAAATATGAAGAAGCCCCAGTGCCCATAGGAAAATCTCTGATTATGAATTCTGAGGCCCAATCAGCTACCTGCATTGAGATTGAGAACCCAATGGGCTAACAAAACTCATGGCAACTCCAGAACTGAGTTAGTCTAGATCTGCTAGCAAATAGCAGATTTCCTTTATCTGGCAAATATTTCATAAATGACTACCAAATACTGAGACTAAGATCTTAGATTACAATGCTAGCTACCTTACTAGATCATTTTTCCTTCTTTACCCATACATTACTAAAACTAGTAAAACAGGGAATTGACCCAAAGGTTGACAGTTGGGTATATGAAGGAAAGCAAGGGCCCTGGGAAGTTCACAAATTAGCAAGTAGCCTCTGAATAATCAGAATTAATTACATCAACATAGCCTCGTTGGGACTCCACTGGATTTTCATTTTTGATTCACTTTAAGAATTTAAATCTATTTTATGAACCAGCAGGATGTTTTGAAAGATAAACAAAGCTGTCTGCAGTTTGAATTTCTCCTGACTTTGTCTAGCTCCAATTTCATATTTACCTCATTCTCTCAATTGTTATGGACTACTTACTCTTTGACAACTCAAAGAACCAGATGTGTTTCAAACCAAGAGGCCAAATTCTTCTCCTGAGAATTCTCTTCCCCGGGAATTTCTATAAAAGGTGCTATAAAAAGTGAATCTTCCTGGCAGCATTTTGAAGGCGAACTCTTTACTCTGCATGGCATCAAGTTACCTGGAGGCTGTTCAGCATGTATGGTTCCGGAGCTATAACTTTCAAATGCAAATGTGATACAAGCAAGACCACTTGAGACATGAGAACATATTGAGATGTCATTGTAATTACACAGGACTCAGACCTAGCCAGCAAGCCAGGACTATGTACGTGCAGGGGTGATTTGCTTCAAGCCAGTTCGTCTTTCTCCTCAACTCCCAGAGGCCCAGCCAAGATACAGACAAACCAATACGCTATGAGCACCGTTCTGGAATTGTAAACACTGACAACAAACTTCCCGGTGCATAAGGCAGCATTGAGTCTCTAGCCGCATGCCAGACATGCTGTTAACTTCAGTTCTTACAGCAGTGATGATTTAAAATTACTAATTTCCACTTACAAAATCAGAAGCTGAGGCACAGAGTGACCAGGAACTCACATAGTGATTAGCAACTAGTATCAGAACCAGATGAGTTAAGTCACTTGGCCAAAGGAAGCAAGGATTCGAAGACAGGGTTATCTGAATCCACATCCTTGCTCTCAAATTCCATGACACACTTCCTACCACAGAATATTTTATTTTAACAATGTATGATGCATCTTCTCCATCATCCTTCAAAGTATTTGATATAATTGGGCAAATCAAGCCATGATTAGCAATCATGTTTTCTCCTCTGTAAAATGAGTTAATGGTAACAGTATCACCATAACATCTGGTTATTAAGGGGTGGAATGGGGCTCTTTGTAAAAGTCATGTTTTACTTTGTTTAATGACTGCCCACATCATTCCACAGAGGATTTGAAATGACTTGGCCCAGTAAATAACTCCTCTGGACATCCATTTATTCATCAATAAATGGGGATAATAACATCAGCCACGTACTGATTGGGGTTGAACCCAAGCAGCCTGGGGTTGCTGGAGTGAAAGGGTGGATCTGAAAACACTATTTATGACTAGGTGCTATATCAATGTGACTTTGCAAGTACAAGAGCAAAAGAAGAGTTACAGTATCCAGGACCTTGTTATGTTTCTTTTTTCTCTTAACCCATGTAGGGGTATAGTGAAAGGAAACAAAACACTTCATTTTCTTGTTTCTTTCTGTTCCGCACAAACTTGGGACCTGCTTATTTTAATCAAGCCATCGTGTTCCTAGTACTCACAGCTTCAAGGGTCCAAGGAAAGATGGCAGTGACCCTCATCCCAGAACTTGCTACCTGGGAGAATGTTTCTGGAAAGGAGTGCTCAGCTTTGGGGGATACTTAATAGTACTCTCCAAGGTATCATTTTCTGGACAGCTCCATTCTGCAAGAAAGGTCAGAGGGCAAAGCAAAGCCCTCACAGGTAAATATTGAACCAGGTGTTTAAACACCACCAGACACCATACACAAATAGCAGCTGCTAGAGGGAATGTGAAGACCTCATCACCTGGCAACAACTCCGATTAAGGTTTCTTCATGAGAGATCGTAGGAGAAGGAAAATCAAGCATCCATGGTGTATGGCCAGGCCTCTATGTCTTCACACATCAAACTTTCCTGAACAAGGCAAAAGGGATTACTCAAGCACTTGACAATAATGGAAAAACCATGCAAAGGAAAGTGTGGTTCTTCTGAAAGAGGAGATGGCCATGGAGTTAGTCTAGATTCTTTTTCTGCAATTCTAATCTTTGTGTAATTGTTCTACGGTCCACAGATGTCATCTGGGGAACATTTTACGGATTATGGCTCAGACTTTCATTATATGAAGTGTAAAGCAGTGTCACATATATAGAGAGGGGAGGAGGAGGGAATTAGCATTTATTATCTACTGTGTGCCATGTCCATGTCATGTGCTGACTGGTTAGTTCTCATTATCTCATTTGATTCTCACAAGAGCCTCGCAATTACTCCCAATTTACAAAGCAAGAAATTGAGACTCAAGTTATGCTCAGTTTATGTAACTAGTAAATGATCAAACCAGAATTCAAATTAAAATTGCTGTTATTCAAAAACCACATTTTTCTAATTTACCATGATCCAACATGTCTCAGTAGTGGCTATTCCTAACGGAACTTTCCCAATTCTCACTCATCTATCGTGAAATACATGATGCCGGAACTAGACTCAGCACTTGAGCTAAAACCTAGTAAGCCATAAGTTCTGGTTCCCTAAAGGTTTCCACTGGTGCAATTCAAGTCTCTATTTACTCTATTTTATTTATTTGTACCCAAATAAAATTTCAAGTAGAAGTTCTTATTCATCAGCTTTATATGGACATAGAAAACTAGTACCTCAATGGGTTGTAGAAAGCTAATAGCCCAAATCTCCTAATTTTACAGATTAGAAAACTGAGATACTGAAGAGTTGAGCATTTGCTTAAATTCACACAGTTCGTACTGAAGACAAGAAGAGAGCCCAAGCCTGTGTCTGTCTCAGGTTATCCAAAAATTGTGGATCTTGTCATCTAAGAGTCATATAAATAATTTTATTTATTTATTTATTTATGTATTTAGAGACAGAGTCTCTCTCTGTTGCCCAGGCTGGAGTGCCGTGGCGTGATCTCGGCTCACTGCAACCTCTGCCTGCCGGGTTCAAGGGATTCTCCTGCCTCAGCCTCCCAAGTAGCTGGGATTACAGGTGTGCATTACTGCACTAGGCCATTTTTTGTTTAGTAGAGACTGGGTTTGCCATGTTGGCCAGGCTGGTCTTGAATTCCTGACCTCAGGTGATCCACCCGCCTTGGCCTCCCAGAGTGCTGGGAGGATGGATTTTGATATAGTTCCTTATCCCAGAACCTATTACAGACATGAGTCATTGCCCTGGGCCAGAAATAAATCTCTTAAATATACGTTACATATATGTGTAGGGGTGTGTGTGTATATATGTATGTGTGTGTGTGTATATATATATATATTTCAATCAGATAATGTTGTTTATTGTTCCCATCTAAAGGGGTGACAAGATTAAGCAGGCACTTACAATAATAGAGAAAGGCCTAGAATGTAAAGACAAGGAATCTGAATTCATTGCTCAGCTTTGCTTGCTTTGTAACGTTGAACAAGTTATTCAGTCTCTCAAAACTTTGGTTTTCTTATCTATAAAAGGGAAATGTTAATCCCTACCTTAAAAACTTTAAGGATTTAGCAAATAACAGACGAAATACCTGGCACAGCCTGACATATACTAGCCATGCAATAAGAATTAATCTTTTCCCCATACTTCTTATAAAGCAAAAAAAGAAAAGAACAAAAAACAGTAATGGCACTGCTGCAGTGATTCTTAACTCATTTTTGGGGACATACTTAAATTCTAGAATTATGGGTACAGACTTATAAAAGACATCAACAACAACCACCAAAAAAAAAAAAAAAAAAACACAGAGACTCAGCACAAAGTTAGACATGTAGCAAACACTGCAACCCAATCACCACAGTAGTGTAAAAATGCCACATTAAATCATCCACAGTTGTCACATTATTTATTCACACTGTCATCTGCACAGCAACATCATGTCTCTGTGTGAGTAACACTGTTTACTGCTCTAACTGTGCTCATCCCACACTCACAAGGCCAAGGTCCCACCTGATGCAATCAATGCCACTCTTCCTTTGGTACCAGCTTGGTATCTAACTATGCCTCTTCTTTCTTGCAACAAATGGCACCTAACCCTATGCCGTATCCTAAAACAATATCCATATCCCTAAAACTATCTATCTATCATCGATCTATCTATCTATCTATCTATCTATCTATCTATCTATCTATCATCTATCTATTCAGTTATAGCAAAAACAAATATGCATTAGTTAAAATGCAGCAGTGCACCCAAGAAAGCAACCAGGTACATGACTATGACCAAAACCCTTGCATTTAGGTAATCTGCAAGCTCAGCCTGCTACTGGGCTCCAGACAGCTCAAGAGTCTGAAAAATCTTGTGTATCCCTGATGTTCCACCTTGTAATCTTAAAGTCTGTGTCCTAGCTACCCAGGCTGGAATCCAGGAAACGCATCTCTTCCTCACTTCCTACTTCCTTTTGGAGTGAAGGAGAATCTGTTGTATGATAAATAAACACTCCAAGACAAAGATTTTAAGGACATATTTTAGAATTAAGGTTTAAGATTTGTTTATGATGATTATTATATGGATTATATCTCCAATTAACACTGTCTTCTTCAATCAGAATCACTGCATTTGACTCAGAAAGTGGCAGACCACTCTTTCCATTTTAGGACATTAGTTCAAATCTGTCAGTGCTGATAATAACAAGCAATTGTCTCCAACCATGTGTGCTCTATCGGTTTTAATTGAGTGTATATTGAACAAATATTCATTGTCACTAAGCTAATTCTGTTCAACCTTTCTGGCACTTTCAGCAGGAGGAATAGAGATAAAAAGAAAAACAGGTAGAGGGAGAAAGGGAGAGACAGAGGGAGGGAAGGAGGAGGAGAAAAAGGAAGGAAGGAGGGAAGAAAGGAAAAAATTAAATTATTCTCACATGCCAAGACCCACAAAATGTTGGATGTCATCAGGAAAGATATTAGAAATGAAATAGAAAGGGCCAGGCGTGGTGGCTCACTCTTGTAATATCAGCATTCTGAGAGGCTGGGGTGGGAGGATTGCTTGAGGTCAGAAGTTTGAGACCAGCCTGGGCAACATGCGAGACCCTGTTTCTAAAAAATATTAAAACATTAGCTGGGCATGATGCTGCATACCTGTAGTCCCAGCTACTCAGGAGGCTGAGTTAGGGTGACTGCTTGAGCCCAGGAGTTCAAGGCTGCAGTGAACTATGATCCCACCACCACATTCCAGCCTGGGTGACAGAGTAAAGACAAGTCTCTTAAAAAACTAAAATTAACAACAACATCAAAAAGTGAAATGGAAAGCATGACCCTGTATTGTATACAGGTGACTACAGGTCACTTTATAGGTACCTTGTTAGTCCCCCAGCTCTGCATCACCTGTGCCCACCAATCTGGGGGTACTGGGATCCACCCTCAGAACTTCCCTTCTGGGAATTTAGTATTAAGGCAAGTCACTGTGAACACTCTCATCTTCTATCTTAGCTATAGAGTTTATTTCTTCTTCCTATGATTAAGTCCCACCCTTGTCTTCTAACCCTAGAATTGAGATTCATATTATTTTTCATGATTAAGCCCCTGCCCCTGCCTCACTGCCACCCAATATGTCATTTATTTCAAGAACACAATTGAGTCATTATGAACTAAATGTCATGTAAACTAAACTTTCACACTTTATTTTAATCCTCGCAAAATTCATTCATACAGGTGTAATTATCCCCATGTTATAAATAAGGAAACTGAGATACAGAGTAGTAACTCACCTAAGGTCACGCCACAGCAAGTAGTACAATGGATTTTGATATAGTTTTTTACCCCTGAACCAATTCTTTTAAAACAAACTAAACACTACACAGGAGTTTGTTTGTTTGTTTGTTTTTTTAACTAAACACTAAACACTCCTGTATTCTTGCCTTTCAGGTATTCATAATCTAGCTGTGTATGGAGACAACAAAATTAATAGCTATGGAACATGATGACAGAAGCAAGTAAACAATGTTATATTAGTGGAGGAGAAAGCAGTTTATTCTTCCTGAGGCTTATCTGTATAAAAAGAAAGAGGAAGTATGGGGATGGGCTTTCAGAAAAATGAAAATGCATGAGTGGCCAGTAGTAGCTTATAGTCAGAAATAAGGTGTTTGGTAGGAATATGGCAATAGAAAAACTAAAATATTGTTGGAGATTGATTAGAGAAGAATTTGAATGCAAACTAGTAAGTGAGGACATTGTCTCTGGACAAGTATGCTTTCAATAAAAGTTTTATTTTCCCAAGTTTGGAAAATGGATGAGAGCCAAGAAAACCAGAAGCAGAGAGGCTTTTACAGTCCAGACTGAGACGATAAAGTCTGATCCAGCTTTGCATGGCATGGCAGAAAGGGTTAAGAAGTAGGATTTAAAGTTCTATTGTTGGTAGCCAGTCAGGTTATGAGGATTGAAAGTAAATAATTAATTGAAGATTCCAGTTCAGGGAATGGTTCCAGAAATCTCACTGTCTTCCAACGAAGGTGTATGACAGCATTCTTGCATAGCTATAAATACCTGAGACTGGGTAATTTATATGAAAAGAGATTTCATTGGCTCAGAGTTCTGCAGGTTGTGCAGGAAGCATAGTGGCATCTGCTTCTGGAGTGGTCTCAGGAAGCTTCCAAACATGCCATAAGGCAAAGCGGGAGCAGGACATCACATGGCTAGAACAGGAGTAAGAGTGAATGAGTCAGGGCAGTGGGGCGGGGCTGTGGGGGGCAGGAGGGAGTGCTGCCATACACTTTTAAATGACCAGATCTCATGTGAACTCAGAGCAAGAGTTTACTTATCACCAAGGAGATGGCCTCAGCCATTCATGAGAGATCCAGCCCCATGATCTAAACACCTTCTACCAGGCCCCACCTCCAACTTTGGGGCTTACATTTCAACATGAATCTTAGGCAGGCACAAATATCAAAACTGTATCATAAGGGATACATCTTGAAGCATTAAAAAAATAAAATTGGAACAATATGAACAAGTACTGAATAGCCACATAATATGCTTATGATATGTATAAGCTTGTGAGCAGGTAGTGTAAAACAATGCTTCTACAATTTTAATGAGCATTCAAATAACCCGAAAATCTCATTAAAATGTGTATTCTCGGTGAAACCCCATCTCTACTAAAAATATAAAAAAATAGCCAGGTGTGGTGGCACATACCTGTAGTCCCAGCTACTCCAGAGGCTGAGGCAGGAGAATCACTTGAACCAAAAGACCAAGAACCTACTTTTATAACGAGCTCCCAACGATGTTGATGCTAATGCTGGTCCTCAGACCACTTTTGAGTATAAAATACCAAAAATGACCAGGTGCAGTGGGTCATGCCTGTAATCTAGCACTTTGGGAGGCCAAGGCAGGAGGATTCCTTGAGCCCGGGAGTTCCACATCAGCCTGGGCAACACAGTGAGACCCTGTCTCTGTGAAAAATAAAAATTAAATAAAATACAAAAAGGAGATCTTTAAGACACTCTTAGACAGATAGTAACTGTTTAATAGGTCAATTAAAAAAACTGGCAATGGAGGATTTGGGGGATGTGAAAGGGGGTAGAATACACATTTTATTTATTTATTTATTTTAGAGTGCTGCTTGGAGGCTAGCCATGCCTTCCACAAAGTGTCCTTGGTGTTGCTTGTAAAGGCCATATGAACCTAGGATGTCTTTGCAGCTCTTCCTGGGAGGTCTTTTCAATGTACTAGATGGAAACAATGAGTCCCATGTAACTGCAGAGTTTCTTCCATCACAGCCAAGAATGTTCACCTTCTATAGAGTAAAGAGTCCCTTGGCTTTTTCCTTTGCCAAAACTTAAAGACTAACACTAGAGATGGGGATGAAAACATTTAGCAGTCAGCTCCCTTAAAGAATGTTGAAAATATACACCAGAGATCTTCATCCAAAAGTAAATAATTACTGTTTGGTGAGTGTTTAGAATCCTGATTGGAACATACTTAAATCCTGTCAGCTCTCTTCTTACCGACAACTGCCTGCCTATTTTAACTTGCAGGTGCTGTTGTTGTTTGCTTGTTTGTTTCTGTTTTGACCTGGTTGTATATTAAAGGTATCCAAAAAATTACTTTTTAAGAAATGTATACTAACTTTCACACCCTAAATATACTGTTATTTCTACAAAATTAAAGCCTCCAAATATTGAAGGGAACCTTAAAAGTTAGCTACTAGCATTTCTGTACCGATACCAGCTAGGTGGTCAACTACACTCTGCTTGAACACCTCCAGCACGGGTCAGCTCACCACCACTCAGAGATCTCAGTATACCTTTAGACCACGGTGTTAGAAAATCCGAACTTATTTTATTCCAACTTGCCTTCATACCTTTTCATTTATTCTTCCTACTTCCACTCTATGAATGCAAAGAAAAATGTAACCCTTTCTCAAATAATTGTTCTTCAAATGTTGAATACCACTAGTATGGTCCCCTAGAGTCCTCATTTGTTCCAGGTCAACAATTTTTTGTTCTTCTGACTGTTCCTCATATAAAATGAATTCAGACCTCTTCTCTGTTTAATTACTTGTACTCTAAAATTGTTCCATTTTTTTTCCTCTTAAACTGTGGTATTCTTAATCAAAGATAAAACTGCAAGTGGGACTCTGAGTAGCTTAGATAAAAATGTGCCTATCACATCCCTTACATCCATTAATTTTCCACCTTCATGTATTCTGAGGTCATACTAGAGAGGTAGAAAGAGAAAAAAGAACATAGATTCAGAGAGAAAGAGATTTGAGATTGGCAATCCAGCCCCAACTCTCACTACTATATATGCAAGTTATTTAACCTCTGAGCTGAAAACTTCAATTTCCGAAATGAGAAAATTAAATTTAAAAATTAAGGATGGACATGAGTTGTACAGATAAATGTATATAAAGTTTCTAGCAATGCCTGACACATAGCTGACATTCAACATGTTATTATTATTTTTGGTATTTTGGCAATGCATATTACTGATTAATCTACATTGTAACTACTGTCACCTAAAAATCCCAAATCCATTATATGACATATTTTAGTAGCACAATTATTTTATTGTGAAACCAGTGACATAAATGTACCTTTACTTATATGCCTTTCTTATATTACTTCTTTCAAAAATTAATCTATCCTTTCAGAGTTACTTGAGTTCTTTATGGATAAAAATTCTGGAACCAAATATTTTAAATACCCTTCTCAATTTTGAACAAGGTAAAATTCTTACGAGCATGACACTTGTTCAAACAAGAAACACACACACTCCCCCGTACACACACAGGTTGAAGGAAGAGTCCAATGCCTCTAGAAATATTGCCAAAAGTTGATCCTTCAAATCTAGCCCTTGGACTTCCTGTGAATTAGCTTATTTATTATAAATCATCCTCATATTGTTCTACCTAGTCAAAAAGATGTCATAAGAAACTCTGTCTTGCATCATGTTGAAATCCAAACATATACTGTCTATACCTAGTCCATCAAAGAAGGAAATGATTGCAGCATGGGTGGTTCATTCTTGATGAACCCCTGAATTCTAATAATTGTGATTACTTCCTTTTCTAAATGCTTACAAAACGTCTTCCTAATAATACTTTTTGATTCTTGCCTAGAATTTCTAAAAGCAGGTGTGATGGTTAATACTGCATGTCAACTTGATTGGACTGAAGGAGCAAAGTATTGATCCTGGGTGTGTCTGTGAGGATGTTGCCAAAGATTAACATTGGAGTCAGTGGACTAGGAAAGGCAGACCCACCCTTAATCTGATGGGTACCATCTAATCAGCTGCCAGTGAATATAAGGCAGGCAGAAAAACGTGAAGGGGTGAGACTGGCCTAGCCTCCCAGCCTACATCTTTCTCCCATGCTGGATGCTTCCTACCCTGGAACATCGGACTCCAAGTTCTTCAGTTTTGGGACTTGGACTGGCTCTCCTTGCTCCTCAGGCTGCAGACGGCCTATTGTGGGACTTTGTGATCATGAGCCAAGGAGTGCTCCACCAATTTTCTAAGATGGAGACTAACAAAATCTGGCCCTATGTTTACATACTTTTCTCAACAAGATCACAGCTATTCAATCCAAAGAAGCATATTGACCCTGCCCAATGGAAGAACCAAGAAGATGTGGTCATTCATTCAATTCTGTGTGTAGTATTGGTGCTGTGTCCAAATTAGAAGCTAGCTGAGGTAGCTTGCACCATCTTTTCTAGTTGAAATGGTGAACTGATAGGACAACTAATAAGTACAAAGAGTTCACAAAGAGGCCCTCCTCTGCCTTTCAAAAGGAAAGTCACCTACACATGTTTAGGGTGTCTCTGCACATGTCTCCAGCCCTTCATAAGAAAGCAAGTACAGTGTGGATTTCAAATTGCGGATAACTTCAGATCCAGCTGATTTTTGACAGCTGTGTTATTGCTGTGGTATCCTTTCTTACACGTGATGGTGACAGTTTCTGGTTCTTCCCATCCTCACAAAAGTTGTTGAACCATAGCACCAGGAAGCCTAAGAATGCTAAGGGCTCTAGTTCAGGCTTTGTTCCAGGCTTTCTGGTGTGAGCTCTGCTGGTGATAATGAAATTGAAGCTACTTATTCTCAGTGGTTTTTTTCTCTGGTCTTGAGTGAATGTGTCCACAGTTCATTATTTTCCAGTAGGAATAATTCCTTTTCTGCATTCACACTCCATAGAGAACCCGGACTAACATAGTAGGACTCTCTATTACTATGTACAACTAAGGAATGATGAGAAAATGGTTTCACATATCCCATTAACAGAATTTCTAAAAAAGTAAGGAAGTATTTTTCAAACACATGTTATACAGAAAACTATTCCAGGATGATGCACATTTTTAAAAATTTTTATGTTTTTCAAATAAATTGAGAATGGCTGAAACCATGAGAATGTCTTGAGATTTTAGCAGAGTTTTGCAGTTTTACTTGTAGAGATCTTTCACCTACTTGGTTAGGTATATTCATACTTTTTGTTTGCTTATTTTGCAGCTGTTGTGAAGGGGTTGAGCTCTTGCTTTGATTCTCAGCTTGGTCACTGAGGGTGTATAGCAGTGCTACTAATTTTTGTACATTGATTCTGTATCCTGAAATTTACTGAATTTATTTATCAAATCTAGGAGCTTTTAAATGAGTCTTTAGGGTTGTCTAGGTGTATGATCATATCATCAGAGAAGTAACAGTTCGACTTTCTCTTTACAAATTTGGATGCCCTTGATTTCTTTCTCTTGTCTGATTGCTCTGGCTAAGACTTCCAGTACTACAATGAATAGAAGTGGTAAAAGTGGGCACCCTTGTCTTGTTCCAGTTTTCAGGGTGAATGTTTTCATCTTTTGCCATTCCCCATAGTTGGCTGTGGCTTTGTCATAGATGGCTTTTATCACCTTAAAGTATGCCCTTTCTATGCCGATTTTCCTGAGGCTTTTAATCATAAAGCGATGCTGAATTTTGTCAAACGTTTTTTCTTTGACTATTGAGATGATCACGTGATTTTTGTTTTTAATTCTGTTTATGTGGTGTATTACATTTATTGACTTGTATATGTTAAATCAACCCTGCATCTCTCTGATATGAAACCCATTTGATCACAGTGTATGATATTTTTGATATACTGTTTGATTTGGTTAGCTAATATTTTGTTGAGGATTTTTGCATATATGTTCATCAGGGATATTGGTCTATAGTTTTCCTTTTTATTATGCCCTTTCAGTATCAGGGTAATACCAGCTACATCGAATGATTTAGGGAGGATTCCCTCTTTATCTTTTGGAATCATTTTAGTAAGATTGGTACCAATTCTTTGAATATCTGATACAATTCAATTCTGAATTCATCTGGTCTTAGACTTCTAATTGTTGGAAATTTTTTAATTACTGTTTAAATCTTGCTACTTGTTATTGGTCTCTTCACAGTTTCTATTTCTTTCTGGCTTAATCTAAGAGGGTTGTATATTTCTAGTAATTCATCCATCTCCTCTAGGTTTTCTAGTTTGTGTGCATAAAGGTGTTTATAGTAGCCTTGAAAGATCATTTGTATTTCTGTGGTATCAATTGTAATATCTTCCATTTCATTTCAAATTGAGCTTATTTTCATGTTCTCTCTTTTCTTGGTTAATCTGGCTAATGGTCTATACATTTTGTTTATCTATTTAAAGAACCAGCTTTTGGTTTCATTTAAATTTTGTATTTTTTGTTTGTTTCAATTTCATTTAGTTCTGCTATAATCTTTATTTCTTTTCTTCTGCTGGGTTTGGATTTGGTTTTTTCTTTTTTCTTTTTTATTTTATAATGTTTTTTGAGATGGAGTCTCACTCTGTTGCCCAGGCTGGAGTGCAGTGGCGTTGGTTTGTTCATGTTTCTCTAACTCCTTGAGTTGTGACCTTAGATTGTCTATTTGTGCTATTTCAGACTTTTTCATGCAGGAATTTAATGCTGTGAACTTTCCTCTTAGCACTGCTTTTGCTGTATGCCAGAGGTTTCGATAGGTTCTATCACTATTATCATTTACTTCAAAGAATTTTTTAATTTCCATCTTGATTTCTTTTTTTGTTTTTATTACACTTTAAGTTCTAGGGTACATGTGCACAACGTGCAGGTTTGTTACATATGTATACGTGTGCCACGTTGGTGTGCTGCACCCGTTAACTCATCATTTACATTAGGTATTTTTCCTAATGTTATCCCTCTGTCTGCCCCCCACTGCATGACAGGCACTGGTGTGTGATGTTCCCCACCCTGTGTCCAAGTGTTCTCATTGTTCAATTCCCACCTATGAGTGAGAACATGCAGTGTTTGATTTTCTGTTCTTGCAATAGTTTGCTCAGAATGGTGGTTTCCAGCTTCATCCATGTCCCTATAAAGGACATGAACTCATCCTTTTTTATGGCTGCATAGTATTCCATGGTGAATATGTGCCACATTTTCTTAATCCAGTCTATCATTGATGGACATTTGGGTTGCTTCCAAGTGTTTGCTATTGTGAATAGTGCCACAATAAACATACGTGTGCATGTGTCTTTACAGTAGCATGGTTTATAATCTTTTAGGTATATACGCAGTATTGGGATGGCTGGGTCAAATGGTATTTCTAGTTCCAGATCCTTGAGGAATTGCCATACTATCTTCGATAATTGTTGAACTAGTTTACAGTCCCACCAACAGTGTAAAAGTGTTCCTATTTCTCCACATCCTCTCCAGCACCTGTTTCCTTACTTTTTAATGATCGCTAATGTAGCTGGTGTGAGATGGTATCCTATTGTGGTTTTGATTTGCATTTCTCTGCTTGCCAGTGATAATGGGCATTTTTTCATGTGTCTGTTGGCTGCATAAATGTCTTCTTTTGTGAAGTGTCTGTTCATATACTTTGCCCACTTTTTGATGGGTTGTTTGATTTTTTTTCTTGTAAATTTGTTTGAGTTCTTTGTAGATTCTGGATATTAGCCTTTTGTCAGATGGGTAGATTGCAAAAATTTTCTCCTGTTCTATAGGTTGCCTGTTCACTCTGATGGTAGTTTCTTTTGCTGTGCAGAAGCTCTTTAGTTTAATTAGATCCCATTTGTCAATATTGGCTTTTGTTGCTGTTGCTTTTGGTGTTTTAGACATGAAGTTCTTGCCCATGCCTATCTTCTGAATAGTATTGCCTAGGTTTTCTTCAAGGGTTTTTATGGTTTTAGCTCTAACATCTAAGTCTTTTATCCATCTTGAACTAATTTTTGTATAAAGTGTAAGGAAGGGATCCAGTTTCACCTGTCTACATAGGACTAGCCAGTTTTCCCAGCACCATTTATTAAATAGGGGATCCTTTTCCCATTTCTTCTTTTTGTCAGGTTTGTCAAAGATCAGATGGTTTTAGACATGTGGTATTTTTTCTGAGGGCTCTGTTCTGTTCCATTGGTCTATATCTCTGTTTTGGTACCAGTACCATGCTGTTTTTATATTCTTTCTCATTTTCTTCCTACTTTTTGTCTGTCAGTTATGGAGAGAGACTTTGAACTCTACAAATACAGTATTATCTTTAATCTATTTCTTTTTTCAGCTCTGTCAGTTTTTGCATTATGCATTTTGAAACTCCGTTATTAAGTGCATTGAAATTTGTTCTGCCTTCATAATGATCTAGTCTCTTAATCATCAGGAAAATCTCCTTATCAAGAGTAATAGTCTCTATTTTGGAAAATACTTAGTCTGATACTAATATAAGTCATCCCTGCCTTCTTTTGATTCATGTTTGCTTTTTCATTCATTTACTTTAAAATCATTTTAAAATTCATATTTTAGTTTTATTGTACATAGCATATTTTTTAATCCAATAATCTCTGCTATCAGATAGTCTGATAATCTCTGCTTTTCAATGGAATGTTTAGATAATATATAAGGTAATTATCAAGATAATTAATTTCAAACTATAATTTCGTTTTCTACTTATCTCTTCTATTTTTAATGTTTTATTTTCTTTTCTGCCTTCCTTCAGATTAAGTGAATTTTCTATGATTTAATTTTATCTCCATTATTGTTTTGACTGGTTTGTTAGCTACATGACTTTTTTTAACATTAAAGATTTAGGGTTTACATATTCATCTTTAACTTATAATGTCATACCACTTTACATATAATGTAAACATTTTCAGCATATCTTTTTATTTTCCCGTCCTTTCTTTGTGTTAACATTTTAATATGTTTTACTTCTCATGTTATAGCCTCATAATATACTGTTATTAATTTTGCTGTAAACAGGCAATTGCCTTTTAAAGAAATGAAAAAGAAGACAATTGTCTAATATTTACAGTTTCTGCTGCTTTTATTATTTCTTTCTGTAGATATATGTTTCCATCTGGTATTGTTTTCCTTCTGTCTGAAGAACTTCCTTTCATATGTTTTATAGTACAGGTCTGCCAGCAATATATTTTCTCAGCTATTGTTGTCTAAAGAACTTTCATTTTGCATTCATTCATTTTTGAAATATAGTTTTGTTAGTTATAGGTTTCTAGGTTGAAAAATGTTTTTTCTTCAATCACTTTTAAAACGTCTTTATTGTTTTCTGACTTCCTTTGTTTGGGATATAAAGCATGAGGACATCCTTAATCTCCCCACCCCCATGTAATTTATCTTTGGATAGTTTTCTGGGATTTATCCTGCTAAGAGTTAATTGAAATTCTTGGATTTGTTTGTGTATAGTTTCTTGAAATATGGAAAAATTTCAGCTCTATCTTTTCTAATAATTTTCCTACCCTCCTCCTTATGGAGTTTCAATTATATATTGGTAAAGTTAGATTCATTCATTGTCCACCAGGATGCCAAGGCTGTCTAAAATGTTTTGGAATGGTTTTCTCTCTGTGCTTCATTTGGATGTTTCTATTTCTATGATTTTCACTTCAGCAATCTTTTCTTCTATAGCATCTAATCTTCTGTTAAGTGCCTGATCTGAATTTGGCATTTCACAACATAGCAAGACCATCATGCTCTGCCTGCCCTCTACCTCTCATAAATTGCTTCCAGGCCGAAGGCCAACGTGATTAATCCTAGAGCACACATGTGGTCTCTTCGCTTAGGGATCATAGCCCTACTTGGCTTCTTCTTGTACAATGTCAGAAAATGGTTATTTTTTTTATATATACTTTAAGTTCTGAGGTACATGTACAAACCGTGCAGTTTTGTTACATAGGTATACACGTGCCATGGTGGTTTGCTGCACCCATCCACCCGTCACCTACAATACCTAATGTAATGTAGCATTTCTCTCAATGCTGTCCCTCCCCTAAACCCCCACCCCCCAACAGGCCCCGGTGTATGATGTTCCCCTCCATATGTTCGTGTGTTCTCATTGTTCAACTCCCACTTGCGAGTGAGAACATACGGTGTTTGGTAGAAAAGAGTTATGTTATGCATTTTCCCCAAGGTTCTAGCAGTTTAAAGTGGAAAGGCAAGTGTCATATTAGTTTCTCCATGATCAGAAGCAAAAATTTTGTCCTGTGTAGTTTGAAAAATTCTAAACTAGAGAAATTGTATAGATGTTTCAGATTTACTTTTATACTTGAGCGTTAATTTCCAATAATTTATTGAGAGAATAATAATTAATTCATAAGAGTTTAAAAAAATTATAAGTCTCTAAGTTAAACTGGTATCTAGTAGCCAGGAGACAAATAGTATGCAAATCATTTGAGAAGGATAAAGCTTAAATTAAGTAGAATATTTTAAATACAGTTGAATCAAGACACAATGAGTAATATTATACTGTGTTTAATTTATCAAAAATTCTTACTTGGCTATTAAAGAAATGATCCTTACCTAGTTCCTCAATTAAAACATTAAAATCAGGCATCAAAAAGATCGTCCAATATTAGAACGGGAAGAAAAGTATATATCTTCCTTTCCAACCCTCACGTTTTTTTTTTTTTTTTTTTTTTTTTTTTTTTTTTTTTTTTTTTTTTTGAGACGGAGTCTCGCTCTGCCGCCCAGGCTGGAATGCAATGGCCGGATCTCAGCTCACTGCAAGCTCCGTCTCCCGGGTTCACGCCATTCTCCTGCCTCAGCCTCCCGAGTAGCTGGGACTACAGGCGCCCGCCACCTCGCCCGGCTAGTTTTTTGTATTTTTTAGTAGAGACGGGGTTTCACCGTGTTAGCCAGGATAGTCTCGATCTCCTGACCTCGTGATCCGCCCGTCTCGGCCTCCCAAAGTGCTGGGATTACAGGCTTGAGCCACCGCGCCCGGCCTAACCCTCACGTTTTATAGCTTTGGAAAGGAGAGTTGGAAAAGTCAAGTAATTTTTTTCATTCACCCAAAGAAGCATAACTTGTTATTGGAAGAGGTGATGTTACCACATTCCTAGTACTGTGAGCCACATACTTTTCCCTCCTCCCTCAGAATTCAAAGTATGCTGAAATATATGGTGCTATAAAACTAATCAATATCAATAAATAGGATGTTATCTTTCTAAAAATTAGATTTTTCAATTATCTTTATGTCATATTATTTTTAAATTGTTAATTAAGCAAATACTAGATTAAATTTTACTACATATTGCTTTATTTGTGGTCAGTTATTACTTTTCCAAAAATTGAGCAGCCAAATTATGATGCAAAGGAAGTAGGGAAGAGTTATAATATTCTGAAACCATTTGTTTCACCTGTCTACTCTTTAGCCCTGTGCAATATTATATAGTTATTATTTGAGCTCATGGAGATTTTGTAAAGAATTATATCACTTATCAAAAATCCCAAGTCCCCATAACATATTTGATCACCTCAAGAGTTCCCTTAAGGTTTTATTTTTACGATCTTAGCAAGCATTTAAGCAAATAACTCATCTAAGTTGTCTACAGAGTTGAATTGAATCTTCCACCAGCTTGTGTTAAAATAATGTTTTGAATGATGTTCAAATAATTTAGAATTAGCTTTTGCAAAAGAAGTGTATAATTCCTTTCCCTTACTACTAACACTATTATGTCCCTTCCCTGCTTTAAAAAAATGGACCTTGAGTTCAAAAAGAGGATGTACCATAATAAATGTAAGTTATAAAGTGACCCAAATCTTCTGAACTCCAAACTGCTTCCCACTGGCTTTATCTATGCTCTATTTCAGTGTCTCCCTCTGGTATAGCATTAGCCAAATAACTGTTGTTAAAATGCACATTTGCAGTAAAATACATTAGTTCAAGTGAGTTATCAGTTGGGGAAAGCAGAATGTTGGCCTAGAAGAAAAGGGTTCTGAGATATGCATTTATATATTTAGTCAGCAGATAACTATTGAGTACTCACTGTATGCTAGACATTGTGTTAGGGGAATATACTGATAAACAAGCCATAGTGAGCATAGTAATCTTTATATATTGTCTGTCTATTTCATTGTTGACAGTTTCCCCCACCCATTATCACCAGCAAACACTGGAATTGAAACTCCATTAGGACCTCGTGTCTTGTTCATCACTGTAGCCCTACCTACTGGATTGATTCCTGCCATATAGTAGAGATTCAATAAATATTTTTAGATTTAGTGAATGATTGAATGAATGGCACTGCCCCTGCTCTTAAGAGAGCTTGATGTTTGAGAGATGGTTGGGAGAGCTGATTGCATGAAAGAGTTCAAATGATGGAGTAGTTGGAAGAGTTCAGAATGCTTTTACTGATCTATCAGTACTATAATTCTGAATTATCTAGTTCTTCAGGTCAGTAGTAAAAATAGAAATATTTATTTATCTATATTTATCAATTTATATTTTAGTGGTTTTTCTACATCTGTTTATTTTATTTCATTCTTAAAGCAATAAATATGCCAGAAAGATATTATAATCTCAGAACCTAAGAATTAGAAGGGGAGTGAGGAAGAATCTAATACAATCTGAATGGGACCAGACCCCTGTGGCAGTCTCTGCTCATACATTGAGCCCACTTTGAGTTCAGATTCACCAGTGTGTTCCTCCTCCAAAAACAAACAAACAAATCCAAATTCAAGAGAATTGGAGGCTAATATAGTGTTGGTTATTTGGGGAAAAATTAAAAAAGAGATAAACATGACACAGCAAAGCTTCATCACCATTACGATCATCACTTAATACCTCTTCCTTTACGGAAAGTGTTCCTTCATCCAAGATACTCATTGACCTGACCATGCTGTTTTTCTTACCTTACTCAGCCTCTAAAATGTACTCCTTCTATTGTGCTGGGTCATTCATTTCTTACCCTCAATTTGCATGCCCACTAAAACAACAAAAACAACATCTGTTTACTTGAGGATCTTCTTGGAGAACATTCAAGTCATCTCGCCGCACGAGGATATATGGAGAGCTTATTAGCGCAATGTTCTATACATTTGTTTTCATACTTCTTACTCTAAACAGCCTTTTAAAATAATAACAATTAATACCTGTACTTTTGAGCTAAGGAAACTGATGCTCAGAGACCACAGGTAACTTAGTCAAAATGGCATAACTGGCAAATAGCGGTGGGGATTCAAAGCCACGTGTGTCTGTCTCCAAATCCTGTGCTATTTACAGGTCACATCTGCCTCATAATATAATAGTAGCTACTATTTATTGAACACTTGCCTGTGCCAGGTATTGTACTACACATTTCACAAATATTGTGTAATTTAATTCTCACTGTGACTCAACTATGAGTACTGTTATTATTCCCACTTTATAAATGAAAAATCTGAGGTTCAGCACAGATAAGTCACTCGCCCAAAATCACATAACAAGAAAGTTGCAATAGGAGAATATAATCAGGTACACCTGGCTCATTTGTCCTTTGCTTTCCACCAAGTCACATTATTGAAATGGACATATTGATGCCCCAATTCAATATTCTTCATCAATATAACAAGTCCCTTCACAGACATTAATAAAAGATGATTTTCTATTCTCTATTTAAACACATTCAGTGATATAGTACTCATTACTCCATGATCCAGCCTATTTCCAAACTGGATACTCTAGTAATAAGAAATTTGTTTTGAACCAAAAGCTATCCTTCTTTAACCCTGTCTTAAGAAGTCTATTGTTTTGTCCTAAATAGCAACAAACCATGTTTTTTGACTCTCATCTATAGGATAGCTCTTCAATTATTTCATTTATTTTAAATACTTATGATGTGTTTATCATATGATATGCAATGGGCTAGATGCTGGGTATACAATTTATAAGAACACAATGACAGTCCCTTACAGCTTACTGGTTGAAATAGGCACTATAAAATAATTATACAAATAGACATATAACTGCATAATGTGATAAGTAAAAAAGTGAAGAAAACTATACGGGATAGTGAAAGTGTATACCTTGGTCTAATTTAATTTAAGATGGATATTTTGGAAGGCTCCTCTGGAAAGAAGATATTTGAAGAATAAGTAGAAAATAACCAGGCAAAAATGGTTAAGGAGTAAAGGCAATGGTGATGAAAGTTTAGTAAAGACAAGAGTATGTACAAGTCTTTGAGGCTGGAGGGAGTATAGGGCCTTCCAAGAATAAAAGGAAGAACCGTGAGGCTGAAGCCCAAAGAATAACTGAGATGATCGATTCAGATAAGCTGGAAAGGAATACAGGCTCCAATTCATGCATCAAGGTCCATACATGCCATGGTAATAATTCTGATCTTCAGTAGTAACAAGTACACTTAGCACCCAGATCTTTGACTCTAATATCTTTTCCCATAAAAGGAATCAGAGCTTCTTGGACAAAGGAATAGGGTAGAAAATATATAAGGTAAACTTGTAGCATACTGTAATTCCAAAAAGTAAAAAATTGCTAAAACTAAAACAATATTAAGCATATATCAAAGAGACACAGGAGGAGCTAAATAAAAGAGCATCCAATGACCAAAACTGGAACAATCTGAGCAAAAATAATCAATAAAATGTCATTGGATTATAACCCAAAGCATAAAACAAATATCCATGAGTCCATTCTGATGTAAATAAATGATTTGATAAATAAATACATAAATTGGAGAGAAGAAACAAATTGCCCTGTGCACAATAATTTATGTCGATATTTTGTCCTCAAGGAGATGAATCATAATTCTCCAGTCTTTAACTTTGTACTGCACATAAGAACTTCCTTCTAAAGAGTTCAGCGTGAAAAGCAGGAAAAGAAGAAACACTTTACAGAGCAAAACCTGACAAGCACTACCTCAGCCAGGTGACTAAGGTCAACATTGACAGATATAAATCATATTGATCATAGGCACCCTTCATGTGATGTGATGAGAATACTTTGTTTCTGTGATCTTCCTCACAAAATCCCGTATTCCTAGTTTAATAATGAAAAAGAATCAGACACATCACAATAGATGGACATTTTACAAAATATCTGACAAGTAATCTTTAAAATCATCAGGGTCATCAAAAACAAGAAAAGTCAGAGAAACTGTCACAGCCAAGAGGAGCTTAAGGAGCCATGATGAGCAAATGTAATGCAGGATTTTGATATGGTACTAGAGCAGAAAAATGACATAATGTGCAAAGTAAGGGAATATGAAGAAAGTATGAACTTCAGTTAATAATAATGTACTGAAACTGATTCATCCATTCATTATAACAAATGTATTATACTAATGTTAGATGTTAATAGTGGGGAAAATTTGATGTGGCATCTATGGGAACTCTATACTATCTTTTCAGCTTTACTGAAAGTTTAAAACTATTCTAAACTGAAATGTTTTCTTTAAAAAATGGGGAGGGAGGAGACCCTGATCTTTGGTAGAATCAGGACCAACACCAAGTTTGTCTGACCCTGGCTTAAGAGTTTTTCTACCAGATCGCTATGCTGTAGAAAGATACCTATTTGTTTCTTTATCTTGCCAGCCCTCTAAGCTACTTCAAGTCTGTATAAGTGATCCTCCTGATACATTCTAGTCTCACAATTCATGAATTTGCTGAATTTCTGAGACCTCCTCCCCATCATGCAGCAACCACACATGTCCCTACCAGACAGCAAATGCCTGCTGAATGTGGCTCCAGAATCTTGTTATCCTACTGCTCCCACTCTCAGAACCCAATCTTTGCCACCATAGTGAATTCCTATTCTTCTTCAATTTCTTGTTATTCCAATCTATCAACTGCCTTCTCACACTGCTTCTCCAGAACTTGTCTGGACCCCAAGACTCTATATTTCCATCATATTTTCAGCTTCACCTCAGGTTTTCTTATGCCCTTAGCGTTCAGGAACCACAGCTTTCCTAGTCCTTATTCAGTTGATCTTCCATTCTTCCTCCCAGAATGCTTAAGGCTGCTGGCAAAAATCAACCCGTTCAGTTGACTGGCTTCAGAATAATATCCCATATCTTCTGGAATTTTAATGATGCCCACTAGTCCCTTTTATTTTCCTTAAATGTACTTGTACTGTGCTATAAACCAATCCTAAACCTTGTCCATTTTGTTTGAGTCCTCAGCTTCCCTCTCCCTGCTCTGCAGGAACACCCTCCCTTACTTGCATCCCCCTACCTCCCCACTTCACCCTGACAACATGTTTCCCTCTCTCCACCATCTTATCTTTCAACAAACAAAAAACTATCAGGGGTCTTTATGGTCCAACCCCACCTCTACCATTGTTAAAAGTCTCTCTCATTTGCTGTGGGGCCTTACCTCCTTAATTATCCTTTCTCCTAATCTCTCTCTCTCATGACTTCACCATCTTCTATGTTCACATTTCCTCCCTGGCCTCCAAACATTTTCCCATTCTAAAAACAAGCTTTGCCCAAACATACTTCCAATTGCCAGACAAACAATGATATTGCACTGATTACTCATTTATAAATTATTTTGCTTAGTAGGCAAAATTTTTTTCTAAACGTGAGCCCAGGCAAACAAAAAATGTGATAATGAAACATCTCACTATCAGTGAAACTATGGGCACCACAGAGATACTCTATAGCTCCATTTTCGTTTTCATGTTCTATGGTTCCTGTAGTTTATCTCTTCTTTATTTATCTGTCTTTCCAGAGCTTCTGGATAGGAACTATCTTGCAAAGTTTACCTCATTATCTCTCCTATTGTATTAGGTTGTTGACTTGTCTAAAATTTCTGTGAGAGAATATTTCATGTTTTATTTATCTCTAACATAGTGATTTGTGAATAATAGGAATTAGTTATTATTAAATGAACAAGTGGTGAACTGACTTTGTTCCAGGCCGATTATTGTTGGCTTTTTAAAAATAATTTTTAATACTTTGTTTCTCAAAGTATTTGAAGCTGCTATTTTCCTTGTTATAAAGCACAAAGAAATAAAAATGAGAAACACAGCCCAAGGACCCAGATAATATGGAAAATCATCCTTGCAATTCATTTGATATAGATTCTACATGCTGCCAAGTGGGTCCTTGAGAGCAGGGCCCCATTTTGATGTATGTTTTGTACAGTGCCTAGGTCAATGGGAATTTGTGGTGAATAAATTGAGGATGAAAGCAATGTGACTGATAGATGCAGACAGAAATCAGACTCCTATCATCTATTTTCAGCTGTAGAATTGCATAGATAGCCTTTGGCCTCTAACATGGGGCTTTGAAAGTTAAATTCTTCAGCCTCGGAATTAGAAATAATACCTCCACATCTAGCTGGCTTCAAAAGGGTTTTGCTTAAGGTAATGGCCACAAAAGAACAAAGTATTGCTCTATACTGAGCAGAATAAATCAATAGCCTAGCATTTCAGAAAGTTCTGTACAAATTTAACAAAAACACATTATATCCGTTATCCTAGGTTCTTTCTTTCAAAATAGTTGTATTCCTCTTTAATTAGAGCTGCTGGGTTTTCATAGTTGCTTAATTAAATTAGAGGAATATCAATTCTTGATGCCTTTGGGAAAGTAATTCCAATTATACAGCCTGTCTGTCAGTAAAAGTTAAAAGGACAAAACATTTTAATAGCAAAGTTACGGGGAACAAAGGATGAATATAATAAGTAGGAAGAATACTTAATAATTAGGCTTACTATTAACTAAATTTTATAGAAATTGCTCATAGATTTTCACTTAAAAGTTTTGGATGCAGGCATGGGTATGTAATTTAGCATTCCTAGCTCAGATGGCTCAAGTAGCGATTTGGTCTGGTTTATGAATGATACCATATTGAAGGCTCAGCATTGCCTCTGCTTTGACGGATTAGATATTCAGCACCAGCAGAAGTTAGATCAACCTTGGTGAGTGAGATCCTATACTGTTGAGTTTGTTGATATTCACTATCCATGCCACTCTGACTACTCTGTCATTGACCCATTGTGCAATTCTGGAGTAGCTGAGGACAGAAACTGTCTGGCATTACCTGATGAGTCATCCTATCCATCAGGCTTTTTTGTTTGTTTGTTTGTTTGTTTGTTTGTTTTGTTTTTGAGACGGAATCTAGCTCTGTCGCCCAGGCTGGAGGGCAGTGGTGCAATCTCAGCTCAATGCAAGCTCCGCCTCCCGGGTTCACGTCATTCTCCTGCCTCAGCCTCCCTAGTAGCTGGGATCACAGGCGCCCGCCACAACACCCGGCTAATTTTTTGTATTTTTAGTAGAGACAGGGTTTCACCGTGTTAGCCAGGATGGTCTCGATCTCCTGACATCGTGATCCGCCTGCCTCGCCCTCCCAAAGTGCTGGGATTACAGGTGCGAGCCACCGCACCCGGCCTCCATCAGGCTTTTTAATGCTGCTTTTGTGATATATGCCTTCAGTATTAGTTGTCTATTGCTATATAAAAACTTATCCCAAAACTTAGCAATTTAAAAAGAGTACACATTTATTATCCCATTGTTTCTGTGGGTTAGGTGTCTGAGCACTCCTATCTGGGTCTTCTACTTAAGGTATCTCACAAAGATGCAACAAGGTGTCTGCCAGGGTTGGAATCACATCTGTATCTGCTTCCAAGCTGAGGTAGTTGTTGGCAGGACTCAGTTCCTTGCAGGTTGTTAGACTAAGTATCTCAGTTCCTTGCTGGATATTGGCTCCTTACTGGCCCTTGACATACGGGCCTCCCCACTATGGTGGTTTGCTTCATCAAAGCCAGCAAGAAAGAGAGAAATAAGACAAAAGTAACTATCTTATGTAACATAGTCTAGAAATAACATTGCATTACTTTTGTCACAATATATCAACTAGACATAGTAGCTAGGCCAGCCCATAATCAAAGTAGAGGGATCACAGAGGACATGGATAACAGGGGACAGGGATCATTGAGGGCCCTGTTTGAGTCTGATGCCAAAATCTCTCTGACAGGTATTGTCATGATACACAAAGAGTCACATATTTTGTGCCCACTCCTATAGGTCCATCCACATGCCTCTTCTCTGGACTTCCTCGACTCTTATCTTACACTGTTCCTCCTTCAGGCTCCTGAGCACCCAGTCAAGTCATTTGGCACTGCTCAGGAATCAGTATACCATTACCCTTACATCTGACAACTCTCCACTGAAAGTTGATGCCGAAGTAGCTCTTCCAAGTTCTACTTACTAGGATTCCCTTTCACCATTGTCCTTCAGCCCTGAGTGGGGTTGTCAGGCAGAACATTGTATTTTCAGCTCACACTAACATATTAAATTAACCTATTGATGAACCAGGCCCAAGAATTCTGTTAGGTTTTTATTTTTGTTTTAGATTTAAAAGTACATATATTGGCCGGGCGCAGTGGCTCAGGCCTGTAATCCCAGCACTTTGGGAGGCCGAGGCAGGCAGATCATGAGGTCAGGAGATCGAGACCATCCTGGCTAACACGGTGAAAGCCCGTCTCTACTAAAAAAAAAAAATACAAAAAAATTAGCGGGGCGTGGTGTCATGTGCCTGTAGTCCCAGCTACTTGGGAGGCTGAGGCAGGAGAATGGCGTGAACCCAGGAGGTGGAGCTTGCAGTGAGCTGAGATCATGCCACTGCACTCCAGCCTGGGCGACAGAGCGAGAGTCTGTCTCAAAAAAAAAAAAAAAAAAGTACATATATTGCTTTATTTCTCATTGCAAGTAATATATTTTAACTGCCGATATATAGAAAATAAGCCTAAAACAAAGGAAGTTATCACTTACGACGCTATCAGTGATAACCATGTCTGTTTGTTTATATACACAAAGATATAAATATTCATTACACATATATACATACATGATACATGGTCATATTATATATATGTTGAGTCTGATACTTGATCTGATGCTGCTGTTTTGGTTTCATGGATACAGGCAGAAGACATGAAACTCCTGGATCATAGACTAAGAACTTTATAATTCAAGGCACAGCAAGCAGCAAGAGCATCAATTCATTGCATTAGTTCTCCTTGCTCCCAAGTCCCATGGGGAAAACAGGGAAGGTTCAACTTTTTGACTTTTCCTCAGATCATATGGAATCTGCTACCAGGTCATAAGCCTGAACTGAGGGAGGAGTGTCAGAGCAACAGATGTAAGTAACATGGGATTCTGGGATACCTATTCATATAAACTACCATGGTCTCCAGACCTGCTCATGTATGATCCCTGATATGCCATTTTTGTCATATAATGGATTACTACATATGACTTGATGAGTCTGACAACATTCTTGATGGGCAACTGCAGTTACAAAGCTGCTTAATATACCATGGTCTCTATTAGTCTCTGTATCTACCAACAGCACAACAGGAACTGCCCTTTGAACAGTGACCAGTTTTTACTGCAGAAGGTGTGTCCTTGCTCTAGAACTTAGAGAGTCTGTGCTATGACTTGCTACCCAGCACTTACCAGAGGTTCTATGCAACTTTCTTATCCTAGGCAGATATTTTTAGCACCATTGGATCCATTTGGCCTTATGGTCCAAAAGCAGAGCTGTTTTTATCACAGTCTTACTCTGTTGTAAAGTCATCTCTTGCTCTGGATCTGACTCAAAACTATCAGTTTTCTGAGTCACTTTTTGAATAGGTTGGAACAGTATTTTCAAGTGTAATATATGCTATTTTTAAAATCCAAAAACGCTATAAGATTCAATACCTGATTCTTAATGATCAAAGTTACAGGAACAAAAATGTATTCTTATTCTTGAAGAAGATGTCCTGCCCTGCCATAGACTAGTTTACCAATGACCAGTTTCCTAAAACGTTGTAAGGTTTATCTTCCACACTCTGGTGATTTACCTAGGAATTCACACTGCTTGTCACTTCCTACTCATTGTATCAGATTAACTTGATGTCATCACTTTAGTAGACTAGCATGGTGTTGGTTTGGAGCAAGCATGAATGGTGAGTGCCAAAGGAATATAATCAGGGCGCTAGAGATAGTCTCTAGTCCAAAGGTACTTTAACTGAGGAGCAGAGAAATATAAAAGTCAAATAACAATAGAAGATTTTATGTCATATTTACCAACTTCATGGTAGAGGCAACAAAATGGTATGACAGTGTAAAGAAAGTCAAGAACATTATAAGCCAGGTGATTACTATAAGCCAATACATGGACTCAGAATTGTACATGGGCTAAAATACAAATAAATGTATTTATTATTCATTTATACTATATATACAGTCCAAAGGGTTTCCAGATCGGTTGGAAGTCTCTTTACTATGCAGCTATTAAGGAACCCAGACACAAAGAGGCTTTATCATGCTTCCTTAGGTTACCCTAGACTTTGATAAGTCATTAGTGGAAAGGAAATTTCCAAGTATGTAATAATTTTATGAATCTGGAAGTGAAACACATCATTTCCTCTCACATCCTATCACCTGGAATTCGGTCACATAGCCACACCTAGCCATAAGCCCAAAGTTGAAAATTGTATTCTAGCTGCAGTGCCTGATTATATAATTAGTAGAACCCAGTTCAAAGTGAAAATATGTGGGACTCTTATTCAAAAAGAAGGAAAAATATGTACTCTTCTTAAATATACGTTCTTCTGGGTTCTCACTTTCTTTTGACATAGTGCTTTTTAAAATTTGATATCGTCATCCTAAGTAAAAAAATAGAATTTTAAATTATCAGGATGAATTTTGCCATTCATCTTTGTGCAATGCCAACTTTAAATGTAAATAGGAGTATTTAATTCATATGTGGAAAGACTAAATTTATAAAATTTGCTTTTGCGGCTTGTATATGTATGCATATTTTATTCTTACCGGAACAGTGGAAACACTGCACAAAACAAACTCAACTATTTTTATTTCACTTCTTGATACATGTACATTCTGCCAATCCTCTCTACCTTTAGCTTACTGATAAGTCAGGAAGAACTGAAAGGAAAAGGCACTATGAGTTTCCCCATCATTCCCTTTCTTTCTATGTCATCGTTTTCAGTGGAAGAGGTTGGCTAATATAGGAAATAACAGGAGTAAGAAAGGATGTGATAGGGTTTCTTGGTGTTTTGTATCTTTAGAAGACTACCATTGCCTTCTACTGTCAAAGCAATTTCAGGTTGGAAGGGAAAATGTGGCTCCTCAGGGCTGTCAGTGCCCCTACTTCTTTTGTCATAGATGCGAAACACTTAACTTGTTCCCTCTTTGAGTCTCACTGAACTTCCACACATCATGGGTGCACAGAATTCTGAGCTGATTGGACATTGCAAACACTATGCACAAAAGGGGCAGAAACAGTGGATGTGCATATTGTGTACAGCTCCTCTGTTCATGCACATGTTCTGCTGTCCCATTGCACTTCATTTGTAAAACACAAGACCAAAAATAAAATGTTTAAGAAGTTTTAGGATGGCAACAGCAGAGTATCAAACCAAGCATCAGGCTCTTCTGAGCATGGTAAGCAATGTAGCTGCACAGGTTACATACTCATGAGGCCAGCATTGTGTAGCTGTGTTTTCAGAAAAAAAAAAAAAAAAAATTAAGAAAAACTATTTTCTGAAAGGGTTAACACTTAAGAAAACCAGCTACATAAACAGGATGGTTCCTGTATTTATCATTTACAGTTATGGTGGTCACATACCAAGCACCTAATATTTGCCAGGTATCCGATCTCTGCAGGAACTATCTTTAACTCACACAACTCTGAAAGGCATATTATTGTTATTATTTCTAAATTACAGATGAGAAACTGAGGCTCATTCAGGTTAAGTGATTTCCCAGGGCTACAGAGCTCTCAAGATAACTAGAGCAATGTCCATTTCATGCCAAAATGCTTGTTATTTATCCTGATATATCTGCTCCATATAGATTACCGGTAATCAAATCATTTTTTAAAACACCTTTTTCATTACCTATAGTATATTCATTTTCTTTATCATTTTTTTTCTAATCTGCATGTAACTGGTCAAAGACAAAACCAATAAATCTTATAGTTTGAGGAAACCTTTGGTCTAATCAAACCTAACTTCATACAGGAAATGTGACTCCTTTCTATAACATCACTAAGTGGATATCCATCTGTTGTTTGACAATTCCAAGTGTGGGAAAACTCATTTACTCTCAGATAGGCATTCCATTTTCAGAAAGTCCTCAGTAAACCCAATCTGAATCAAATCAAGTGCTGTTAAAATGTTAAACTGTACATTTTGATGGTATAAAACACTGTTCCAAAATAAAATTAGGCTAAGAAATATTATATTTTAGGAAACATCTAGGCAATAGTATTATTGTCTTCTGGGCATGGAAAAATTATTTTTCTTCTATTCATTATTACTGATATACAGTTTAATAATTTTCCAATGAGAAAATAGCCTGGATCACAGTCACCGGGGGGACTGGTGAATGACCCTGCTAAGACCAGTCTCTGGCCTATCGTGTCTTGCATTTTGATGGGCTGGTGAGAGACAAAGTGAGCAATCAAAAAAGAACTGAGTGTAGAGTCTGAAAAGCATCTAGATTCAAATCTTTGTCCCACAACTTGTCCCAAGCCTCATTAGCTATATGAAGTTAAAGTAGAAACTTAAGTTTTCTGAATCTCCATGTTCTCATCTGGAATCTGAAAATAATAACCAATACTTTACAGGATTGTTAAGAGAATTAGATGAAAACAGATGAGCTCATATATGCAAACGTTCTTTACAAATAACAAAGTGATACACCGATGTAGATGTCATTATACCCTCCAGTACTTAAAGTGTGTTAGTAAATTGAAAATAATCTAGGATTGAAAAATTGACTAAAAGCAAGCAAGAGATAAGAAGAGTGAAGAAAAAAGAGACCTACTAAGAGTGGGAAAACACATGCTGGAAGAGGAGAAAACCTGTCCTGCAGTCTAAATTTTGAGATTTTTTACTGATACATAATAATTGTACATATTTTGGAGGTACATGTGATATTTTCATACATGAATACAATGTACAATGATCAAATCAGGGTAATAGGGATATCCATCTACTCAAACAGTTATCATTTCTTTGTGTTGGGAGTATTCCAAATCTTCTCTTCTAGCTTTATGAAATACGCAATAAATGAATTATTGTTAACTATAGTCACCCTACTGTTTTATTGAACACTAAAACTTATTCCTTCAAAACTATGCAGCCATAAAAAAAGAATGAGTTTATGTCCTTTGCAGGGACATGGATGAAGCTGGAAGCCATAATTCTAAGCAAACTAACACAGGAATAGAAAACCACACACTGCATGTTCTCACTCAAAAGTGGGGGTTGAACCTACATGACAGGTTGATAGGTGCAGCAAACCACCAGCGCACATGTATACCTGTGTAACAAACCTGCATGTTCTGCACGTGTATCCCAGAACTTAAAGTATACATAATAGTAAAAAAAAAAAAAAAAGTTAAAAACATATTCACAAAAGATGATTACACATTATTTTAAAAACATTTTTTCAGCCAGGTGCGGTGGCTCACACCTGTAATTCCAGCACTTTGGGAGGCCAAGACGGTCGGATCACAAGGTCAGGAGATCAAGACCATCCTGGCAAACATGGTGAAACCCCGTCTCTACTAAAAATACAAAAAAATTAACCAGGCATGGTGGCGAGCACCTGTAGTCCCAGCTACTCAGGAGGCTGAGGCAGGAAAATGGCGTGAACCCAGGAGGCAGAGCTTGCAGTGAGCTGAGATCGCGCCACTGCATTCTAGCCTGGGTGGCAGAGCGAGACTCCATCTCAAAACAATAAATAAATGAATGAATAAATAAATAAATAAATAAATAAATAAATAAATAACATTTTTAAAATAAATATTTATCTGAGACTGAATACAATGAAACTATTTTGATCTTAGGTTATCAATCTCTGAGTAAGCATTAAGAATATACTAAAATTATATTAAATTACTCTTGGCTATCTCTTTTCTACCAGAATAAATCTAGTTCTTTTCCAGGCTTTGATGATTTTTAGGTGTCAAGCAACCTGCAGTTACTTGACTGAACGTATTTTTTTGTTAAGAAACTAATATAGTTTAGATTTTGTCGTCTCCTTCAAACCTCATGTTGAAATGTAATCCCCCCATGGCGCCAAGATGGCTGAATAGCAACAGCTCCAGTCTGTGGCTCCCAGCATGAAGGATGCAAAAGACGGGTGATTTCTGCATTTCCAACTGAGGTACCATGTTCATCTCACTGGGGCTGGCAAGACAAGTGGGTGCAGCCCACGGAGCAGGGTGGGGCATCACCTCACCCAGGAAGCTCAAGGAGTTGGGGAATTCCCTGTCCAAGCAAAGGGAAGCCCTGGGGCTCCTGGAAAATCAGGACACTCCCACCCCTATACTGCGCTTTTCCAATGGCCTTAGCAAATGGCACACCAGGAGATTATATCCTGCGCCTGGCTCAGAGGGTCCCATGCCCATGGAGTCTCTCTCACTGCTATCACAGCAGTCTGAGATGGAACTGCAAGGCAGCAGCCAGGCTAGGGGTGGGGTGCCCACCATTGCTGAGACTTGAGTAGGTAGACAAAGCAGCCAGGAAGCTCTAACTTGGTAGAGCACAGGGCAGCTCAAGAGCTCAAGGAGGCCTGCCTGCCTCTGTAGACTCCACCACTAGGGGCAGTGCATAGCTGAAGGAAAGGCAGCAGAAACTTTTGCAGACTTAAACGTCCCTGTCTGACAGCTTTGAAGAGAGTAGTGGTTCTCCCAGCATGGAGTTTGAGATCTGAGAACAGACAGACTGCCTCCTCAAGTGGGTCCCTGACCCCTGAGCAGCCTAACTGGGAGCACATCCCAGTAGGGGGGTAACTGACACCTCACAAGGCTGGGTGCCCCTCTGAGACTAAGCTTCCAGAGGAAGGATTAGGCAGCAACATTTGCTGTTCTGCAGTCTCTGCTGGTGATACCCAGTCAAAGAGGGTCTGGAGTAGACCTCCAGCAAACTCCAACAGACCTGCAGCTGAGGGTCCTGTTAGAAGGAAAACTAACAAACAGAAACAACATCCATACCAAAATCCTATCTGTACATCACCATCATCAAAGACCAAAGGTAGATAAAACCACAAAGATGGGGAGAAACCAGAGCAGAAAAACTGATAATTCTAAAAATCAAAGCACCTGTTCTCCAAAGGAATGCAGCTCCTCACCAGCAATGGAACAAAGTTGGACAGAGAATGACTTTGATGACTCGAGAGAAGAAGGCTTCAGACGATCAGTAATAACAAACTTCTCCAAGCTAAAGGACGATGTTTGAACTCATCGCAAAGAAGCTAAAAACCTAGAAAAAAGAGTAGACGAATGGCTAACTAGAATAAACAGTATAGAGAAGTCCTTAAATGATCTGATGGAGCAGAAAATCATGGCATGAGAACTACGTGATTCATGCACAAGCTTCAGTAGCAGATTTGATCAAATGGAAGAAAGGGTATCAGTGATTGAAGATCAAATGAATGAAATGAAGTGAGAAGATAAGTTCAGAAAAAAACAAGTAAAAAGAAACAAACAAAGCCTTCAAGAAATATGGGACTATGTAAAAAGACTAAATCTACATCTGATTGGTGTACCTTAAAGTGATGGGGAGAATGGAACCAAGTTGGAAAACACTCTGCAGGATATCATCCAGGAGAACTTCCCCAACCTAGTGAGGCAGGCCAACATTCAAATTCAGGAAATGCAGAGAACACCACAAAGATACTCCTCTAGAAGAGCAACTCCAGGACACATAATTGTCAGATTCACCAAAGTTGAAACAAAGGAAAAAATGTTAAGGGCAGCCAAAGAGAAAGGTTGAGTTACTTACAAAGGGAAGCCCATCAGACTAACAGCAGATCTCTCAGCAGAAACTCTACAAGCCAGAAGAGAGTGGGGGCCAATATTCAACATTCTTAAAGAAAAGAATTTTCAAACCAGAATTTCATATCCAGCCAAACTAATCTTCATAAGTGATGGAGAAATAAAATACTTTCCAGAAAAGCAAATGCTGAGAGATTTTGTCATCACCAGGCCTACCTTACAAGAGCTCCTGAAGGAAGCACTGAATAAACATGGAAAGAAACAACTGGTACAAGCCACTACAAAAACATGCCAAATAAGACCATCGATACTAGGAAGAAACTACGTCAACTAATGAGCAAAATAACCAACTAACATCATAATGACAGGATCAAATTCACACATAACAATATTAACCTTAAATGTAAATGGGCTAAATGCTCCAATTAGAAGACACAGACTGGCAGATTGGATAAAGAGTCAACACCCATCAGTGTGCTGTATTCAGGAGACACATCTCAAGTGCAGAGACACACATGGGCTCAAAATAAAGGGATGCAGAAAGATCTATCAAGCAAATGGAAAACAAAAAAAAAAAGCAGGGGTTGCAATCCTAGTCTCTGATAAAAGAGACTTTAAACCAACAAAGATCAAAAGAGACAAAGAAGGCCATTACATAATGGTAAAGGGATCAATTCAACAAGAAGAGCTAACTATCCTAAATACATATGCACCCAATACAGGAGCACCCAGATTCATAAAGCAAGTCCTGAGAAACCTACAAAGGGACTTAGGCTCCCACACAATAATAATGGGAGACTTTAACAACCCACTATCAACATTAGAGAGATCAACAAGGCAGAAAGTTAACAAGGATATCCAGGAATTGAACTCAGTTCTGCACCAAGTGGACCTAATAGATGTCTACAGAACTCTCCACCTCAAAACAACAGAATATACATTCTTCATAGCACCTCATCACACTTATTCCAAAATTGACTACATAGTTGGAAGTAAAGCACTCCTCAGTAAATGTAAAAGAAAGAAATTATAACAAACTGTCTCTCAGACCACAGGGCAATCAAACTAGAACTCAGGATTAAGAAACTCACTCAAAACTGCTCAACTACATGGAAACTTAACAACTTGCTCCTGAATGATTCTGGGTACATAACAAAATGAAGGCAGAAATAAAGATGTTCTTTGAAACCAATGAGAACAAAGATACAACCTACCAGAATCTCTGAGACACATTTAAAGCAGTGTGTAGGGAGAAATTTATAGCACTAAATGCTCACAAGAGAAAGCAGGAAAGATCTAAAATTGACACCTTAACATCACAATTAAAAGAACTAGAGAAGAAAGAGAAAACACATTCAAAAGCAAGCAGAAGGCAAAAAATAACTAAGATCAGAGCAGAACTGAAGGAGATAGAGACAGACAAAAAAAAAAAAACCCTTCAAAAAATCAGTGAATCCAGGAGCTGGTTTTTTGAAAAGATCAACAAAATTGATAGACTGCTAGCAAGACTAATAAATAAGTAAAGAGAGAAAAATCAAATAGACGCAATAAAAAATGATAAAGGGGATATCACCACTGATCCAACAGAAATACAAACTATCATCAAAGAATACTACTATAAACACCTCTATGCAAATAAACTAGAAAATCTAGAAGGAATTGATAAATTCCTGGACACATACACCCTCCCAAGACTAAACCAGGAAGTAGTTGAATCCCTGAATAGGCCAATAACAGGCTCTGAAATTGAGGCAATAATTAATAGCCTACCAAACAGAAAAAGTCCAGGATCAAATGGATTCACAGCCAAATTCTACCACAGGTGCAAAGAGGAGCTGGTTTCAATCCTTCTGAAACTATTCCAATCAATAGAAAAAGAGGGAATCCTCCCTAACTCATTTTATGAGGCCAACATCATCCTGATACCAAAGTCTGGCAGAGACACAACAAAAAAAGAGAATTTTAGACCAATATCCCTGATGAACATGGATGCAAAAATCCTCAATAAAATACTGGCAAACTGAATCCAGCAGCACATCAGAAAGCTTATCCAACATGATCAAGTGGGCTTCATTCCTGGGATGCAAGGCTGGTTCAACATACACAAATCAATAAATGTAATCCAGCATATAAACAGAACCAAAGACAAAAACCACATGATTATCTCAATAGATGCAGAAAAGGCCTTTGACAAAAATCAACAGCGCTTCATGCTAAAAATTCTCAATAAATTCAATATTGATGGGACGTATCCCAAAATAATGAGAGCTATTTATGACAAACCCACAGCCAATATCATACTGAATGAGCAAAAATTGGAAGCATTCCCTTTGAAAACTGGCACAAGATACAGATGCCCTCTCTCACCACTCCTATTCAACATAGTGTTGGAAGTTCTGGTCAGGGCAATCAGGCAAGAGAAAGAAATAAAGCTTATTTAGTTAGGAAAAGAGGAAGTCAAATTGTCCCTGTTTGCAGATGACATGATTGTATATTTATAAAACCCCATCATCTCAGCCCAAAATCTCCTTCAGCTGATTAGCAACTTCAGCAAAGTCTCAGGATACAAAATCAATGTGCAAAATCACAAGCATTCCTATACACCAATAATAGACAAACAGAGAGCCAAATCATGAGTGAACTCCCATTCACAATTGCTTCAAAGAGAATAAAATACCTAGGAATCCAGCTTACAAGGGATGTGAAGGACCTCTTCAAGGAGAACTATAAACCACTGCTCAGTGAAATACAAGAGGACACAAACAAAGGGAAGAACATTCCATGCTCATGGATAGGAAGAATCAATATTGTGAAAATGGCCATACTGCCCAAGGTAATTTATAGATTCAATGCCATCCCCATCAAGCTACCAATTACTTTCTTCACAGAATTGGAAAAACTACTTTAAAGTTCATATGGGGCCATAAAAGAGCCCACATTCCCAAGACAATCCTAAGCAAAAAGAACAAAGCTGGAGGCATCACGCTACCTGTCTTCAAACTATACTACAAGGCTACAGCAACCAAAACAGCACGGTACTGCTACCAAAACAGAGATATAGACCAATGGAACAGAATAGAGCCCTCAGAAATAATATCACACATCTACAACCATCTAATCTTTGAAAAACCTGACAAAAACAAGAAATGGGGAAATAATTCCCTATTTAATAAATGGTGTTGGGAAAACTGGCTAGCGCTATGCAGAAAGCTGAAACTGGATCCCTTCTTTACACCTTATACAAAAATCAATTCAAGATGGATTCAAGACTTAAATGTTAGAGCTACAACCATAAAAACCCTAGAAGAAAACCTAGGCAATACCATTCAGGACATAGGCATGGGCAAGGACTTTATGACTAAAACACCAAAAGCAATGGCAACAAAAGCCAAAATTGACAAATGGGATCTAATTAAACTAAACAGCTTCTGCACATCAAAAGAAACTATAATCAGATTGAACAGGCAACCTAGAGAATGGGGGAAATTTTTTGCAATCTACCCATCTGACAAAGGGCTAATATCCAGAATCTGCAAAGAACTTAAACAAATCTACAATAAAGAATCAAACAACCCCATCAAAAAGTGGGTGAAAGGTATGAACAGACATTTCTCAAAAGAAGACATTTATGCAGCCAACAGACACATGAAAAAATATTCATCATCACTGGCAAGCAGAGAAATGCAAATCAAAACCACAATGAGATACCATTTCACACCAGTTAGAATGGCAGTCATTAAAAAGTCAGGAAACAACAGGTGCTGCAAAGGATGTGGAGAAATAGGAACACTTTTACACTATTGGTGGGACTGTAAATTAGTTCAACCATAGTGGAAGACAGCATGGTGATTCCTCAAGGATCTAGAACTAGAAATACCATTTGACCCAGCCATCCCATTACTGGGCATATACCCAAAGGATTCTATATCAATATCATGCTGCTATAAAAACACACGCACACGTATGTTTATTGTGATACTATTCACAATAGCAAAGACTTGGAAGCACCCCAAATGTCCGTCAATGATAGACTTGATTAAAAAAATGTGCACATATACACCATGGAATACTATGCAGCCATAAAAAAGGATGAGTTCATGTCCTTTATAGGAACATGGATGAAGCTGGAAACCATCTTTCTGAGCAAACTATTGCAAGGACAGAAAACCAAATACTGCTTGTTCTCACTCATAGGTGGGAATTGAACAATGAGAACACATGGACACAGGGTGGTGAACATCACACACCAGGGCCTGCTGGAGGGTGGAGGGTGCAGGGAGGGATAGCATTAGGAGATATACCTAATGCAAATGATGAGTTAACAGGTACAGCACACCAAGATGGCACATGTATACATATGTAACAAACCTGCACGTTGTGCACATGTACCCTAGAACTTAAAGTAAAATTTAAAAAAAATTATGTCTAAAAAATAAAAAAGAAATAATAAAAAAAGAAATGTCATTCCCAATGTTGGAAGTGGGGCCTGGTGGGAGATGGTTGGATCAGGGGTGGATCTCTCGCTAGTGAGTTAGCTCCATCCCCTTGGTGGTAAGTGGGTTCTTGCTCAGTTCATGCAAGATATGGTTGTTTAAGAGTCTGGGAACTCCCTCCTTGTTGTCTTGCTCCCACTCTCTCCATGTGATGCTCCTGCTCCTGTTCAACCTTCTGCCATGACTGTAAGCTTCCTGAGGCCCTCGCCAGAAGCCAGGCAGATATTGGTGCCATGCTAGTAGAGCCTGCAGAACTATGAGCCAATTAAGCTAATTAAACCTTTTTCTTTAAATTATAAAGAAACTTATTCCTTCTATCTAATCATGCTTTTATACTCATTGACTAGATTCTCCTCATCCATGCTCTTCATTTTCTTCATACAACATTTACCCTCTACCCTTCCCAGACCTGGTAATCACTATTCTACTGTCTATCTCCATGAGATCCACTTTCGTAACTCCCATGTATAAGTGAGAACATGTGATATTTGTCTTTTTGTGCCTACCTTTTTTCACTTAACATAATGATTTGCAGTTCCATCCATGTTTATGCAAATGACAGGATTTTATTCTTTTTATAATTGAATAGTATTCCGTTTTGTATACCAGACTTTCTTTATCCATGATGGACTTCTCAGTTAATTCCATATTTTGGCGATTGTGAAGAGTGCTACATTAAATATGAATGCTGGCAAGGATGCATAGAAAAGAGAACTCTGGTATGCTATAGGCAAGAATGTAAATTAGTGCAGCCATTATGGAAATCTGTATGGAAATTTCTTGAAAAAACTAAAAATAGAAATACCATGTGATCCAGCAATCTCATTGTTGGATATAGATCCAAAGGAAAAGAAGTTTGTATATTGAAGAAATCTCTGCATTCTGAATTAATTAAACATCTTTATATCCAGTATTGTACTAAATAATACTGAAAATTTTTTTGAAGTAATCATAAGGCCAGGCATAGTGACTCATACCTGTAATCTCAGGGCTTTGGGAGACTGAGGTGGAAGGATTTCTTTCTTAAGGCCAGGAGTTCAAGACAAGCCTGGGCAACACAGTGAGACCGCACCTCTACTATATATAAATTAGCCAGGCATGGTGGTACACACCTGTCGTCCTAACTACTTGAGAATCTAAGGCAGTAGGATCAGTTGAGCCCAGGAGTTTAAAGCTGCAGTGAACTATGATAATACCACTGCACTCCAATAATAATAACAATAAAAGTAAACATAAAGCAGTCGAAAAGACTATTGTGACCACAAGTGCTTCTCATTAGAATATGGAAACAGAAGACCTGGACTTATTATGTATGTGACTTGTTCTGTGATTTTGGTTAATGATGTGACCAATTAGAGTTGTGTTTTCCTCATCTTCGAAATGGGAATGATAAATACACATTTTTCTAGATTGTTGATCATTAATTGAGAAAACATCTGGAAAAATATATCATGAATATGTTAGTGATTGGTGTGATTTTGTTAATAAGCATAGATGGGCTGGTAAAAAAGTATTGATAGGATAATAATTCAGTAGGGTATGGAGAGCCTGAAAAGCTGTGCTGTTACCTAATGCTATTTGAAGCACAAGTCAGAGAGCAGTAGAACAATGATCGGGATACAGAATATTTGGGAAACCATATTCATTTTCCTATAAGAATTTATAGTTAGGAATTTTGCCCAAGAAGAGAGAGAGAGAGAGGTGTCATATCATCACACTATGTTCCAGAGTTTCATATTCCTAATCCGCACTTTGAAGTCATCACATCTGTTTAACAAACCAGTCATAAACTTGAAACAAGCCAGTCCCTATTTAATAAATGGTGTTGGGAAAACAGGCTTGCCATATGCAGAAAACTGAAACTGGACCCCTTCCTTACACCTTATATAAAAATTAACTCAAGATGGATTAAAGACTTAAACATAAGACCTAAAACCATGAAAATCCTAAAAGAAAAACTTAGCAATACCATTCAGGACATAGGTATGGGCAAAGACTTAATGTCTAAAACACCAAAAGCAATGGCAACAAAAGCCACATTTGACAAATGGGATCTAATTAAACTAAAGAGCTTCTGCACAACAAAGGAAACTATCATCAGCGTGAACAGGCAACCTACAGAATGGGAGAAAATTTTTGCAATCTATCATCTGACAAAAGGGCTAATATCCAGAATCTACAAAACAACTTAAACAAATTTACAAGGAAAAAACAACCCTATCAAAAAGTGGGTGAAGGATAGGAACAGACACTTCTCAAAAGAAAACATTTATGCAGCCAACAAACATATAAGAAACAGCTCATCATCACTGGTCATCAGAGAAATGCAAATCAAAACCACAATGAGAAACCATCTCATACCAGTTAGAATGGCGATCATTAAAAAGTCAGGAAACCTCAGATGCTGGAGAGGATGTGGAGAAATAGGAGTGCTTTTACACTCTTGGGAGTGTAATTTAGTTCAACCATTGTGGAAGACAGTGTGGCAATTCCTTAAGGATCTAGAACTAGAAAAACCATTTGACCCACCAATCTCATTACTGGGTATATACCCAAAGGATTATAAATCATTCTACTATAAAGGCACATGCACACACATGTTTATTGTGGCACTGTTCACAATAGCAAAGACTTGAAACCAACCCAAATGCCCATCAATGACAGATTGGATAAAGAAAATGTGGCACATATATACCATGGAATAGTATGCAGCCATAAAAAAAGGATGAGTTCATGTCCTTTGCAGGGACATGGAGGAAGCTGGAAACCATCATTTTCAGTAAACTAACACAAGAACAGAAAAACAAACACCACATATTCTCACTCATAAGTGGGAGTTGAACAATGAGAACACATGGACACAGGAAGGGAAACATCACACACTAGGGCCTGTCAGGGGGTAGAGGGCCAGGGGAGGGATAGCATTAGGAGAAATACCTAATGTAGATGACACGTTGATGGGTGCAGCAAACCACCATTGCACATGTATACCTATGTAACAAACCTGCACATTCTGCACATGTACTTCAGAACTTAAAGTATAATAAATAATAATAATAATTAAATACTAAGTAACTGTTCTGTAACGAGAAACAAGTTTCAAATAGCCTTAAGTGTTGGAGTATGGCTCACGGAGATTAACATAGGAATATAACTCAGGTGCAGATATGATGACTTCAATAGTTTATTACCCTTTCAGTTCCTTCTGGATCTAATTCTTTGACCTCAGGATCCCCCTGTTGAATAGGTGCTAATTGCAAATTCACAGCATGTGTACTTGGGTTTAGTTTGTTTGTTTGCTGCGTAGCATGCTTCCTTTCTCTGCAAACAGCATTTCTTATTTCCTTTGATAGAATTGGCTCTTTAACATCATGTGGTCTTGACAGACCATAAAAAAGTTATTATTTCTTTCTTGAGGGGAAAGCTGAGGGTATCATGATTCAAGATTGGCCAATAAGACCCTGAGTTCAAAGACAAAGGAAGTGAAAAGATGATTAGAGCTGACTCATTCTGTAGTATTATCTGACGAAACTGTGATGAACTCTTCCAACCTGGATTTCCCAAGAACTCCCCTGTTTCCAGAACCTAGTGACTGTGATTCTGACAATGTTCCTTTAGTTTTGTGAGCCAACTTATGCACTTCCACTAAATCACTTCTTTGCTTACGTTAGGCAGAAAAGGTTTCTGTTTACAACCAAAGCAAACTAAGCATGCAATGAAAACCTAACCTGTAGTGCTAAGACAGCATTATCTCAGCCAATTATAAGGCTTGCAAGAACAAGTCATGTTCAGATATATTTTTCCATCGTTCCATTAACGTAGAAAAACATCTTTAAGTAAAGCTATTCATTCTTGCAAGGCACAAACCCTAGCTGTTTCATTGTTCACTATTACACATAAAAGAGAACCCTTCAGACACAAACAGAAATTTTGATATAATACAATTTATCTATTTTTTTATTTGGTTGCCTCTGCTTTTGATGTCATATCAAAAAGGAATCATTGCCAAATCCAGTGTCACAAGGCTTTCCCTGTTTTATTCCAAGAGTGTTGTTGTTTTAGGTTTTACGTTTAAGATCCATTTTGACTTAACTTCCATATGATGTAAGATCACAAATACAAATTTAAGATCTAATGAAAAGCATGTCAACTATCATTAATAACACTGTATTGTATACTTGAAATTAGCCCTCATACTACATCTTAAATGATCTCACCACACCAAAAAAGTAACTATGTGAGATGATGGATGTGCTAATTAGTTTGATTAATATCTAATTAGTAGATCAACCTCTAATTAGATATTAATCAGAGAGCTTAATATCTAATGTAGAAGATAGAGATAATGAAAGTGACTCATTAAATATTTTTAAAGAAATAGTTGAGAATGATAGCTAATTTGATATTTTGGAGCAAATAAATACTTAGTCAGAAAGTCTCAGACTCATATCTCATGGAATCCTTCTCTTGAGGTCAGTCCACATTCTACTTGGGTCATTTATAACATAAAACAGATATGAAGCCAAAGTATTTGAAATTTTGATTAGATGGGACACCAGATGGTATAAGAACAGGCAAGAGGAACACCACACTGTCCCCTGTGGTATCCAATGGTGATTTAATTCAATGGTATCTCATTTTTATCTTTCTCTCCCTCTCATCAAAAGACAACTGGACTACCCATTAAGATCCAATACAACAAATATAGAAGGAAGTCCCTTCCTTTGTTAACTACAGACTGAGCCACCAAATTTACTTGTGTGCATGGCTAATAAATCGCTGACTTTCCTAACTTTTGCAGCCATGACTTTATCCACACACATTTCAGTTGCCATCTCAGACATTACAGGAAGATCTTGATACTGTTTTTATTTTTTATTGTTTTTATTTCAGTGGCTTTAGGGCTATTTCAGTGGGTTTTGGTTACATGTATGAATTGTATAGTGGTGAAGTCTAGGATTTTAGGGCATCCATCACCCGAGTAGTGTACACTGTACCCAATAGGTAGTTTTTTCACTCCTCACCTGCCTCCCACCTTCCTCCCTTCTGAGTTTCCAGTGTACATTATATCATTCTGTACACCTTTGCATATCCACAGCTTAAAGCAGATGTAAATTTACATGTAACTGAATATAGTTTCATGAAGATTTTTGCCTGAGATGGAGAGTAAAAATTCATTTTTATACATGGTTTAAATATTTTTAAATTGAGATTGTTGCTGTTGTTCTTATTCCTCTGTTTCTTTTTGTTGAGGTGAACATTTCATTTTTGTTTTGTTTGTTTGTTTGTTTTTACTGGGGGTGTAGTTTATTCCCAGAAACCTGACAGTCCAATTTTAGGAGGTAGCATCCTTCACCATTTCCCATATAACAAACCAATAGGTAAACTGTCAATTGAGAAAGGACAACAAATTAAAACTGAGCCAGATCATTCATTTTTATCAGAAAATGGGCTACGCTTTAAGCCTAGCTGCTCTGCAACTCACCTGAAAAGGGGGAGGTAAAATGTCTGTGATGAAAGGTTGCTTAGAGACAACAAAGAGATATCTAAAGTGGATCAACAGGACAAACGTACCTATACCTTGTGTTTTCTGACATGAACGGACACTTTAGTAGTACAATAGCTTGTATTCACAAAATGTCAGGCTATTGAAAGCTTTCTTCAGACTTTTTGAAATATCTCTCTAATGAGAAATTAAAGCTAAAAGAATGATAGTATCAGAGAGATTTTTTTTCCCTGTACTTTCTTTAGATTGGGAAACAAAATCCTTGAATACTCTTTTGTGACTGAACTTATTGGCCATTTCTGGAGGCTTGAAGGAATTTCTTTCTGTGGCCATTTAGAAGACTCAATTCAGGTGGGAAAGCTTGGGACCTGTCAGTTAATCCATCCTCCCTTGAGGAGAGTTCAAAAAGAAGAGAGTGAACACCTATGTACAGCATGTAGGAAGTCCTATTCACCTGGAGACAGAGGTTGCTTCACTTAAACAATACCCTATTTTCATTTATTGAGCAGCTGCACTTCACTAGTCATGTGACCATGCATTGACGCAACTGAGATTTCTGCTCCAAAAGAAAGAGAGAGAGAGAGAGAGAGAGAGAAAGGAAGGAAGGAAGGAAGGGAGGGAGGGAGGGAGGGAGGGAGGGAGGGAGGGAGGGAAAAGAAAAGAAAAGAAAAGAAAAGAAAAGAAAAGAAAAGAAAAGAAAAGAAAAGAAAAGACAAAAGAGAAAAGAAAAGAAAAGAAAGAAACAAAGAGAGAGAGCAAAGGCAGGAAAGATGAGAACACGCGAATCCAGTCTATCTAATCATGCAGGAATCTTAGGTAAGACATAGAGAGCCAGGCTTCTGTCTGCTTCTTGAAGAAGCAAGAGGCATAAATGACCCAGTGTGGAAACACAGCAACTCAAAATTTAAATTACTTTTCTTCCAAGTAGATAAACTGGCTACCAGAGAGCAGCCTGATTTTTGGAAATCTAACACATTAAAACTCAAATTTATGTATGCTCTCAGAATACATTTAAGATTTCTGAGGCTTCTTGTCTTTGAATCAACGGTATGACCTAGTGCCTGGGGCCCACTTTGCAGCCAGCAGAGATCCTGACTGGCTCATTAATCATTGTGTCATACCTGGCACCATGCCTGAAACACAGTAGCCTCTCAATAAATAGGTGATGAATGAAGAAATGACAGACAGAAAATAAAATAAACCCAAAGTTATTATCACCATATGCTCTGGGTCACTTATTTCAATTTAATTAAAATTCTGGTTGTTTCTTCCTGTTTTGACTTTCCATGTTATCGAATTTGATAGACTGGAAGTTCAAATGATTGAAAAGAAAAGAGATAATTTACTTTTTGTTGTTTTTTAGATCAAGGCTGAATGCAGACATTATGAATGTGGTATTGTTGTCCTTCTCACTGCTAGCCTTCAGCGGGACTTGGGGGTTTTTATTAATCCTGCATCTACACTGTTCCCTCTCTGTGCCCCAAGGATGTAGACATGCCCATGTTTCTAGGAAGAAGAGCCCCGAATAAGAGCACAGCAGTCAGCCTCTTTTGGGCAAACACCTCCATGGGCCAAAGCGATAACAGAATACTAGGAATGTCCTGGCCATCATGTTTTCCGGTTTCTGCCCTGTGGGGACTCTCCACTCTCATAAACCCTAAGGGAATAAGAAAACTGCCAGAGACTGCTTCCTTCTTTCTTATTACATGCCTCCTGCCCTCCTCTCCCTTACTCCATTTTTTTCATGCCATCTTTACTTTCTTCTACTTTCTCCATTATGGCCAAAGTGACTGCATCTGTCTTCCTGTTGCCAGGCATTCTCCTCTTCCCAGAAAGGTAGGAAGCACAGGCTGGTGTAACTCCTTCTCTAGAGTTCCACTGATTACACTGCCTAAATTGTTCAGCCCATTCAGATCTAAGTATGGGTGAATTAGGTGGCTATCTTCAAGATGCAATTTAGATTCCCTTAAACCGCTCCTTCATAGAAATCACTATTCAGCACTCAGCAGAATACCATGACAGCAGGTTTTCCTCCTATCCTAACTGGCTCACTGAAGTAAAAATATAATGATAGAAGATCATTATTAAAAGTCTATGCTTTCTGTGATGGAAGAATGCATTGCTTATCAGGGTTGCTGTGATTATTGAACAAGGATGGATGGATGGATAGATAGATGGATAGATAGATGAGAGAGAGACAGAGAGAGAGAGAATGCAAAAGAGCAGCCCTTGACCTTTGGAAGCTGGTCTGGCACTCGTAGCCACATCATGTCATTCTCCTCTTGGGCATAAAAAAATACACAGAATACCAACATCAGACAAGGTTACTGTGAGGTCATGATAAAGTAAGACAGCAAAGCCACTTCATAATTTTGTCTAAGAACAGACAAAACCAAGGCCACTGAGCAGCAATGAAATACCAAACTCCCCTCTCTCTTGACTGAAGTGAGTGATTGCTACCTCTTTACTAATTACAGCTTTATCCTAGCTCTAATCTCCCTTCCCATAGATAAGATTTAATCAGATATTTAGTCATACAGTTGCTCCTGCTTTTTTTAGCATTCAAAATATATTCCTACTTCCTTGCACCTTTCCCCAAATTCCTCAATTAAGCCCAATATTTTTATTGCCTTCTTTCTAACACAGTTACTGGAACACTCTCACAGTTCCCAATAACGTATGTTCTCCCTCAAAGCAACTAGTAATAAACTCAACTTGCTCAACTTCTGGTGTACCCGTGGTCTTTGCCTGAAGGGTATTGATGATTGATAGAAAGATAGATACTTACATATATACATACATGCATAGAATAGTGCCTGATACATAGTGTTTGAAAAGTCTTTCCTATCATTATTATTATATATAGCTTGAGAGTATTAAGTAGAGGACAAGGAAATCATGTGAAACTTAAGAACTGAAAAGGAGATTCAGAAGGTCAGGCCTATCAATCAATGAGATTCAATCATGTGTTAATAACAGGAAGTCAGTCCCTAGACAGCGAGACAACTGGGTAAGTGCCAAAGAACTCACATGGATTTGTCATCAGTAAACAAGGTAACATATTAAAAGCACCAACACAATGCCTGGCTCATAGAAGATATGCAAAAATTTACCTATTTTTTTCATCATCTTCATCAAATTCTCAGGAAACCCTCGGGAATAAGAGGGCATTTACTCTCTGTTTATACAACGTGAATTCATAAAGCACAAGAGTACTCCTTCTACCCTGAAATAGCACAAGACAAAGTACTCTGAGGTTCTACTTTCAGAAAGCTTTTGGCATTCTTGTCTATAACTGGAAAGCACAAATATGTTTTTGCTCAGCAATCATACCACTGTCATTTGGCATTCTGTGGTATGGCCCCATGACAGTCATTTGCAGTGTAAATTCGAGTCACATCGCAGCAATTTTGCTATCACTCTTACTGTAAAGTCACCTTGCAGGTTTCCTCTGTGAGGCTGTGAGTATTTTTCAACTTTATTGCTAAGCTGATTTGTTTTCCATTTGCTTATTGATGAACTTTGCTGTTAACCAGAGTATTCGTTCAGTGGTTAGTAATAAGACCAGGGAATCTTTACAGGGCAAACCTTATGAGCCAGCAAGAATAACAGGTAAAACTGATGGGGATCCAGCTCTCATTGTTCATGCTGCAGCTTCTGTTCCAGGCACTTATCAACGTATTCCACTGATAAGAATGGCAAGCTAAAAACAAAGTCATGGAGAGTGAAAAACAATACATCTGTGTCCATTATTTATTCATGCACAAGTCACATGAATGAAAAATGTTAACTATTAACACCAGAAGAGCAATCTTTTATGATAATTGTGCCATTGCTTTCTTTACAATTCGCCCTCACAGAGTGCTACATGCAACAAACAAATGGGAGTTTGGTAACAAGTTATTAGTGGTGGCTTCTCCTCCAAAGCATAAGTTTAGGAACCAGAGCAAATATTTTCTGACTTCTCAGGCCTATATAGTTGAAAGGAAATAGACACACAGTATAATTCAGTTCAAACTAGTCTACATATACAAACGTGTTCTGTATACAAACTTTCATGAATGTGTTTCCATGGTCTATTAGGTTTTAAAAGCTGTGTACCATTCTAAAGTGATACAATATTAAGAAAATATTTAAAATAGAAAAAAAATTAAAATGCTTATTGATTTACATCCCACCAAAACTTACTCTCTGTTAATATTTTAGTGTATTTTAAGTGTTTTTTGTTAATATCTAAGGTTTGGTTCACACACACATTTATATGTACAGTTGAGTCTTGAACAGTGTGGAGGTTAGGGGTGCCAACTCAGTGCAGAGTTGAAATCCATGTATAATTTTTCACTTTAAAAACCTTAACCACTAATAGCCTAGTGTTGACTGGAAGCCTAGTGTGACTGATAACATAAACAGTCAATATACATATATTATGCATGCCATGTGTATTATATACTGTATTCTTACAGTAAAGAAAGCTAGAGATATGAAAATGTTAAGAAAATCATAAGAGGAAATATAGGCCAGGCGTGGTGGCTCACGCCTGTAATCCCAGCACTTTGGGAGGCCATGGCGGGCGGATCGCAATGTCAGGAGATCGAGACCATCCTGGTTAACACGGTGAAACCCCGTCTCTACTAAAAATACAAAAAATTAGCCAGGTGTGGTGGCAGGTGCCTGTAGTCCCAGCTACTCGGGAGGCTGAGGCAGGACAATGGCCTGAACCCAGGAGGTGGAGCTTGCAGTGAGCCGAGCTCGCGCCACTGCACTCCAGCCTTGGCGATAGGGCAAGACTCTGTCTCAAAAAAATAAATAAATAAATAAATAAAAAGAGGAAATATAATAACTATTCATTATGTGGATGTGGATAATCATAAAAGCCTTCATCCTTATCATCTTCACACTGAATAAGCTGAGGAAGAAGAGGAAGTGGAGTGGTTAATCTTGCTGTCTCAGAAGTGTCAGAGGCAGAAGGAAATCCACATATAAGTGGACCTGTGCAGTTCAAACCCATATTGTTCAAGAGTCAATTGTATATGTATACGTGCATGAGTGTATCTGTATGTGTGTGGTTGTATTCACGCTGTACATACAATTTTAGAAAGCAAATTTTCTCTATCTGCATCTTCTGGTCATATCTTCCTGATGGTTTGGTCATATCTTTCAAGTGTTTGACTAGAAACTTGAAGAATGCACTTGTTCTACCCATATTTTTAAGAAATTTCACTCTCTCTTCAAACATTGATTCTTCTTATTGTATATGCAATACAATAGAGTTTTATTATGTCTTTAATATTACATATGTCTCCCCAACCCATGCAGTTTTATTTTTTAAGTAGGTAACATCCTCATATCAATTATAGATTCTGTTTCTGAAAAGGCATGATTCAACAACCTTGAAGGAAAAATCATTCACATTATTGCCTCCATAGTAGTGGCAATTTCAGTTCTAAAATTTTGCATTTCTGCATGTGCCATTGTTTAAAGGGGGAGAGTGTTGACTAAATCTCTGTGTGGGTAGACACTCGTAAGACCCGCAGAGCTCCTGCAAGGGGCACTTGGGGAATCACTTGTATCAATCAGGTATAGATTGCAATGGGAGATAAACAGGCAAAGAGCAGAGGGGAGCACAAGGAGAAAGGTAGAACTGAAAGAAAACTCAGAAAGAAATCCAACAACCCAGAGGCGCACAGCTCGTTATGCAGATTCCCTTGACTGGAAAGGATTAGAAAAGTTTCCGTATAATAAGGGGGCAATTAGAACGAGTTTAAAACAGCCTTGTTATTTATGATGGAGCAAGGTCAACGTGATTAAGTCTCTTCCATTATTTATAAGTTTGTATGTAATTACTGTAAATTTCTAAGTGTTTTGTATGTTATAATAGAATTCATAGTAATGTTATTTTAGGTCCTCATGATGAGTGCATCTGCTTCCCCCCAAATTTCAGTCACTGAACCAAAAATACACACAGCATGCTCTGACATTAATCAAGAGAAAGAGCAAAATAATTTTTGGCATACTGAAAAATTTTTAAAAGAGCATAGGATAATGAAAAGCATAGTCACTTTTATTCTCTATCGTTTGCTTATGGAAAACAAGCTTACATCACACTGTTGGCTGAGGTCTTTTTTGAAATGTCTCTTTTGGTGGCCACTTATAATTAAACACACAGCTCCTATGACTAATGTCAATGTTTGTGGTTAAATGGGCTATAACCCCGAAATGTAGGAATGAACAATGAGTGAATGCCGTCTTCTAAATTTGCATGACTAACATTTCCACATTGATGGGGGAGATCACTTATAGCATCTGTTTCAGACACATGAAAATTCAATTAAACTATCAGCGATCAGAATTACTATGGAGCAAATATCAACATAGGAAACCATGGCCTAATTATATTATGAATTTTAAACCAGAGATAAAAGTTACATTCCAAGTCAGTCACGCTGACTGACTGATGTCTGAGAAAGCTAACAAATATTTTTAAAATAAGATATTCCCTGGAAATGTAGGCAATTTTTACTCGTTTTTATCAAATTCATCTAAAATACAATTTAATAATAACTCAAAAATAAAAGTTTTAGTAAAAAGGATCCAAAATTCAGGTAAGAGACGGGTAAAAGATTTTGTATTTCTGCCCTAGGAGATAAGATGGAAGTCAAATAAAAAGTTGCACAGCCTTGTAACTATATTCTTACCTGATCTCTGACTATGAAGGAGAAGACAGGAGATGTTCTATGTGAGTGTGAGGGACACAGCCACGTCAGAAAAACATTCAGTTCTGCCATGAGGAAATCTACCCTGAAAGAGCTAAAGCTAGATGACCTATAGGAAGGGCTGGTAGCTCAGAAATACACCAGTTTCTGCTCTCTGGAGTTTTTCTCATTGGAGCTAAGCTCAGAGTGTCAAAAAGAGGTCATTCAGCACTCTTCCTACTTGAAGTATAAATGTAGCAGAGTTTACAGAAGTATGGAGCAATATTGAGAGGTGGAAGCTTTATAGAAAAATAGAGTAACATACGCCAGCTGCCACTGTGGCCAAGGGTATGCCACCCTTACAGAATACTTCAAGTAGGGTCTTACCTCTCAAGTCTCAGACATGGTGTACTCTCCTCTTACTGACCCATAGCGCTTATGAATTATATCTCCTTTACTGATTGATACTAAAAAAATCAATCTCTTGCCAAGCAAATGACTAACAGTTAATTGAGGAAAAAAGGTAAAATTTTATGGCATAACAATTCAACAAGATGAGTCTTGCTATATTAATCTAACAATAAGACCATGAGTCTCATTGCTGCACACATTCATCCTTAACCCCCAGTAGTCCAGACACACTGGATATTTTACATTGTTCAACCACATATACTCATTTTCATCTGCAAGAATGTATTCATGCTGACTGCTGGTCCTATTGCCAGGTGTGTCCCTGTGTCTCTTGTCTACCTGGAAAACTCCTAGGCTTGCTTTAAGATCTAGTTCAAATGTCTAACAGCAGATTAGTAACTCCTCTATTGTCCCATAGTATTTTCACACACAAACTCTACCACAGCCTTTAGCATACTATATTCTGACTTATTTATGTATCCATGTGCTCTTTCAGTAATGAATTCCATGACAAAAGAGACCTTGATAAAAAGGTGAATCAATTCATATCATAAGGTATTCAATAAAGGTATCTGTAACTCGTCTTGCCTTTAGTTAGATTATGAGTGGCCTGGGGGAAAGTAAAGGACTTAGTATTTCTATTTCCTTGCAGAGATCCTTTTCTTGGGAATGAGTAAACCAAGCTCCCATTCTAGCATGGAAGGGGAGTCAGTAACAAGACAGGCCATTAAACAGACTGGACACACATGATGGAGAGACCATAATAGTACTTACAGGGGCATTCGTGGGTCCAGTTTACTTCCAGGGACGCTAAGCAGTGGAAATGAAGATTGCAGACTAATTTCAGACCATTCAATCTGGACAGCTAATTAGAATTTTAATAGGTAGGGACTAGTACCTTTGACAATATCTTGAGGATAAAGTCTCAGTCCTGGGTCAGATAGAATCTTTCAACTTCATATGCACACAAGATTTGCTAGCAAAAATATGTCCCTCTTTCAGAACTGCTACAACAGCTAATGAAAATATATAGTATTTTTTTCATTCTGTAACAGTTTATATTGTCTTCTCTAGGCCAAATAAGCAAAAAGAAACCTTTACTTTGTTGTATAAAGCATTAAAAGGAAGTGAACTGACACAAAATAAAGCAGTTAGTTACTAGATTTCAATGGAAATAGACTAGGGAAAGTGAGAGGTCTATAATCTTCATGACGACACTGGTATTTTTTTTTTTCCTGCAGATATGCCCACGGAATATCCCATTTAAAATAAAATTCCTGTAACCAGCAAGCTTGTAGGTGGGTTGTAGTGTTCTTAGCAATCCATACAGTCCATATGCTTTCCCACTGCTGCTCATCTACATTGTTTTTTGTTACCAGAACTTTTTTTAATTGAAAGAAAGTGATTCTGCTTCCAAGGAACTTGTAATATGTGAAAATCCAGAAAAGGATCATTCAGAACTAGGTCAGAAATTCTCATAAAGATGTGAAATATGGATTATAGAAAATTGTCTGTTCTCACAGTCTAGAATTATTTTCCTCCCAGTCTCTATTAGACCCACCCCACTCAGGATCTTGCTCCTTCCTCTCCTATTCTCTAAGGCACCAATGACCACCACATTGCTAAAGCTAAGAGTCAATTTCAGTCCTATCTACCAACAGTATTTAGCATAGCCGATTCGCTTTCTTCACTTCGTTGCCTGGCCACCACTTTCTCCTGGTGCTCCTTCTCCCTCACCAGTCTTTCATTTGTCTTTGCTGGCTCCTCCTCTTCTCCAGCCTTTAACATTAGGGTGCTCCAAGCCTCAGTCCTTGCTCCTCTTTCCCTGTGCATTCACATTCACTTAGGTGATATCACCTAGTCTCAGAGCTTTAAGTACCATTTTTGTGCCAATAAGTTTCACAACCACACATCCTGCATTAATTTATCTCCCTAAAGTACAGACTTATCTACACCCTACCCACTCAACATCTCCTCTGGCATGTGTCTAATAAAAATGTCAAACAACTTAACATGTCTGCAGCTGAATTTTGATCTTATCCCCAAAACCTATTTCATCTTCAATCTTCTTTCTCCCTGTTGATAGCAGTACCATCTGCCCAGTTTCTCAGGCCAGAACTTACAGGCATCCTCAACTAGTTTCTTTCTCTGACTACCACATTCATTATTCAGCCAATCCTTTTGGCTCTAGAATCAAAATATTAATCTAGAGAGCCAACCATTCCAGAAATGTATATGGGAAGAAAACATAGCTTACTAAAATATAATTTAAGCATCACCTCATAGTTTGCTCATAGCCTGTCTCACAGATTTCCATACCATGGGGTGAATCCATTAAATAATTTGCATTTGCCATCTGAAACAATTTTCTATGAGTTTCTTCTCTGAACATACTAAGCAAAGGAAATTAGGTTTTGAGTTAATGTCTGTATTATTATTTTCAAATATCTTTCTCCACAGATGCTAATGTTTCACAGTTAGTTCATTATTAGAAAGTGATTTCCCTCCCAGAAGGGCATAATACTTTTCATTTGACAATCCAGAGAACCTATTGATACAATTTAAGGTATGTGAGGATAACCGATGGCATACCATTTTTAGCCTAGTATGCCTGCATGGAAATTAGTAATAAACAAATCATTTATTTGTTTCCATTCTTTAATACTTACATATTACTCTTTTCTCTCTTTCTTTCTCTCGAGTAATAAAGTGCATATTTATGCTCAAAAATAAACACATATCCTTGTTTTTTCTGTACATATAAAACACATTTTACATCAGATAGACATGCGAAATTGGAAACTGTGCACAGTAATAAACTCAACTCCATGTTCTATAAAAAAGAGTGAAACAACATAAACAAATTTCTGTTGTTTGTTGCATTTATTAATCCATTTAACAAATATTTATTGAACATCTATAATGTGCCAGGCACTTTGCTAGAGACTGGTAATTCAGCAGGAGTCAAGGTAAATAAAGCTTTCATCCTTCAGTACAACTCACCGTCTAGGGACAGTTAGAGACAAAGACATAGTCACTTCACTACATGTAAAGCCTGCTGAGATGGGTGAGAAACACGATTTCATAAGAACATTAAGGAGTGGAGACCTAGCACTAAATTCAGGATGTCAGCAAAGGCCTCTTAGAGAAATTAACTTGCAAGTTACAATCTGAAGGATGACTAGGAAGAACCAGCTTGTCAGAGAGGGGAGACCAGTGTTTTAAGCAGAATGAGTATCTGGTACAAGGATCTCAAGGTAAAAAACACCTTCTTACAAAAACACCAGAAATCAAAGTGTTCAAAAAGGAAAGGAGGAGTGAGAAAATGAAGCTGAAGAAGTAAACTAGAGCCAGGTCTAAGCCACGGCAAAGATCTGTGCTCTATAGTAAAGGCAATAGAGAAACCTTAGGCATGAAAGTGAACAACCAAATGTGTGCTTCAGAAAGATCACTTTCATTGCGTTGTGAAGACACTAACAAAGGGGAAAAAGCAGAAGCAGGAAAACAGACAACAATTGACATAATCTTGGAAAGAAATGATGGTCTGAACTAAGAGAATGAGACTAGGAAGGGAGAAAACAGATAAGAAAGAATCTGTAAGTCTGGATTATTGCCAAATAGAATTTTGGCAGCAAGAGAGATTTTAAATTCTAACAACACATTCACTCAACAGTACTTGCTGAGCATCTATTATCAAAGTATGCAAACCATCATCTGGAAAGTAAGACCCAAAAAAGTTAATTAAATTAATTAAGGTCACATAGAGAATTACTGGCATATCTGAATCTAATGTTGGTCTTCCAGTCCAGTGATTATAGTTCAGTATTTTATATGGAAGAATGCTCCAGTTATCTCAATAAAATGAATTCCTATCCATTCATCTAAAATGCTGCAATAGTAAAAGGTTATGAACTACAATGTTTAAAGTGAGTTTAATTCCAATCCTGACAATTCACAGTTTAGAAATGTAATTTGGCTGAGTACCTTCTCCCAAATAGTTTAAGTCCCTTTGAATTAGTCAGTACATACACAGAATTCATGCAGTTGCATCACCAACGAAGAATAGCCTTATACTGTCTGCCAGAGACTACCTCCAGCCATGACAGTCAGTTGTTGGAGCCATTAGCAGAGAAATTTATCATATACATTAACCTGCTGCCTTGAATGGACGGTTACTGAAATAATGACTAGGAGTATCAAAATCATGAATAAAATATGGGAATCAGGGTTGCAAGTTATAAAGTTCTCTTATCAAGCCTACAGACTAAGTGTGTTCTCAAAGGTGGTGCTCCCACCTTGAGTGACACAGATAAATGATGATGCTGATTACAAAAAGGAGTGAAGAGCAGATTAGCACCTTAGGCCAAATTCTGTTGGTGTTGTTACCAGTTGGATCGAAATAAAATGTGTTAATTTTTCTGTTTTATCAGAGCTTAGCTGTGAAAATGAAAGTGTCTTGTAGAGCAGAAGATAAGAAAAAAGTGAAGATGAAGTAGGTATTTTCAACAAAGAAGTTTGGTAAATGAAGAGAGAATACTTTGGTTAAAATCAGATTTTCTTAGGACCCAGATGACTTGATAATTTGCTTACAGAGAGTGAGGCATAGAAAATACGAGGTAATTTGTTGGGCTTATGTGGTAGGTGGAAGAAAATTGGAGTATTGCCCTATAAAAGGGGGGTGGGAGAGAGTGGTGTAGTGTTTAATGTACCGAACATATGTTTAGACTCCTGGGTTGAATTATCTAGGTAAGCCTTGATGAATCTATAAATTTTTTTGAGTGGTTCAACTGAATCTCTACAAATTCAATGATAATTTAAACACTACAGAGAAGCCAGCAATTTCAAAACTGAACCAACTCTTCCTGAAAGGGTTCAAAGTAAGCAGACACTCCCTGACCACTAGCCTAAGTATTGCATTGAGGTTTCATTCTGAAGATTTGTATTAAATCGACCCCCACCTCCTGAGCAACTCACAGGTTACAACGTGGCGCTTTAGTTGGGAATCACGTATTTTGTTTGCAGGTAACTGTTACAGAGAAAGCAAAAATTAACTGGTTCCTTACTTATTTTGAGAGTGTAATTATTCATCTTTAAACTGGTATGTTTGAATTATGCAGGGGAAATAATCACGCTCACAAGACAGGAATGAAGAATTCTTATATTTCTTTAGGGAACTAAATGCGTGCAAGCACTTTAGAAGCACGCATTTATAAGAATGCTAGAGCATCACAGTCCACTCAAAGAGGAATGGCCAGTCTCACTCCTAGTGGTGGTCCCGAATAACAGACAGTAAAAGAATACTTGCTCTTTCTGACATAAGCCTTAAAGGTTACAGATGTAAACACACAAAAGAAGTCCAGATCATCCTTATAATTCACTAAGAATTTACTTCCGCCCTTTAAGAGTCTTTTTATATTTTCTTCTAAAGCTCATCATTCGACGTTTTCATTTAATTTTTACAGCAGCTCTAAAAAGTAGGATTAATTTGCCTCGGTCTGAGAAGCCAGATAGTTTCTTCTTGGAATTTATTCATTTAACAAGTTTTTGTTCAGTATCTGGTTTGCTGGAGGGAACACAATGAATAATTGGTGGCACTGGAACTGTTGTAAAGTCTGGTTTTGAAAGCTTGAGTAAGACAGACTTTTATTAGAATGACCATAGCTTACTAACTTTATGAATTGGGCAAATTTCTTGAACTCTTTGAAACTCAGTTTACTCATCTATAAAATGGGGCTATTAATAGTACCCACCACACACCTGGTAAGATAACGTATGTAAAGGGTTCTGATGTTGACCTTCAGGCAGAATTCTTTATGCCCTTCCCTTTACTGCATCTCACAAGGAAGAAGACCCGCTAAAGTTAGATCAGGTTTAACATCTTTTTGGCAATAAACCATTGAGTGGAGTCACTTAAAATCTAATAATAATTGTGTTTAGTTTGACTTAATTCTCTTCCTTATTTTGTCCATTGTATCTGTGTAGGAAGGATACTCAGCATTTGTTTGCTCTTATTTTTATTCCTTCTGTGTGTGTGTGTCTCTCTCTCCCCCTCTCTCTGTGTGTATTTGTGTGTGTGTGGGTGTGTGTGTGTGTGTGTGTATGTCTCCCCTCCCCTACCACCACCTCCCCATTCTTCTGAATGCCATGGCAAGGGGAAAGCAAAAGGCTAGGCCAGTCAGCTCTAGGCATTGGTGAAGCCTTCTCTCTTGATCTATCTCTAGCGCCAGTTCCTGTACCCAGCTAATTTGGGATGGCCTTTCCTCCAACTAACGAGAAAAATAATTAGCTCTGGTTTGGGCTTCAGGAAAGAAGGAAGAACTGGTCTTTAATTATTTTATTTCTGGGTTATTTAATCCCATATAGCCCAGGAAAATAAAACAGCACTCCCTGTGGTCCAGCTTAAATTACTGGACCAAAGTCCCAAGTAATAAAGAGTTACCATGAGCTGCTTTGACTTTTTTATGCATGGACCACCCTCAGGGACTTCACACCAAAGAAGCAAGGCTCAACCAAAGCTGAACTCATGTGTCTGGCCCAGGAAGACCATAACACCCTGTCATTACGATTTCAATGTCTGTTATAATTATTAATAACTTATTTTTCCCATTTCTAATTACTGTAATATAGGAAAACACCTCACCAGTTTTGCATATCTACATATTTTATTACTTTTGTGACTGTTCCACTTATAGGATCAATGTTGTATAAAAAATTAATTTATATTCCTCTTTCTGATGATCAAATAATTTCTAATCTAGACCATATCAAAAAACTACTTTTGAATGAGTGATATTATATCATTGAAAATAATATCATATTTTATAATACATGTTTAGACTGTTTATTAATTTACATTGACTTTTTCCTCTAGTTAATCCCAAATAGTGTTGTTTTGGTTTGTGTACTTGTTTTTGATCTGTAGTTATTTTAACCTCAGACTCAGTTTTTAACCCCTAAAATAAGAATAATAAAGTAATGATTATTTGCCAGCACTTGGAATTTATGAAATTAAAAATACTATGTTCAAATAAGATGCCTTACAGTTAGCGTTTAATGTGACTGAATGCAGCATGAAAAAATACTCACATGCTTAGACCATGAGTAAACAAAATAATGCAGACATTTCAGTTAAAATTACCTTGTCATTAAAGAAACTGCTGACATAAGCTCCATTGCAATTGTTGCAAACTTGATTTTATAATCAAGTATTAACCTTATGGGTTTTCCCAGCAAGCTGCAAGATGTCATAGTATCATTTTTAGCTGCATAATCAAATGGCTATAACCCAAGACAGCCAAGCAGTTTTAAATGGCATTCTTAATACAAAGTTTTTCTAAATTATATATTTTTTAAGACAACAGCTCTGGAAATAAAGGAGACTTTGGAGTTAAGATCTAATCGGATGGTAAAGAGATTCAAATGTCATTATAAAGTCATTGAGGTGTTTGACATACAGCAGTAATATGCTATTGAGATATCCTTTAATTTAACAAGCATTTTATTAAGTGCACATGGCAGTCTAGAACTCAGTTAAACTTGACAGATAAAAGAACACATTGGCCATGACCTCGGCCCTCAAGAATTCCTACTCTCGTAGACAAAGCCCCTTATGATACATTGGGACAGATGTAACCTCAACCACCCAAAGCTCTATGCATGAGGCTGGAAAATAAACTGGACCTAGTTTGTGAGGATTTTATATGATAACTCACATTATTTCCAGACGTGCTTTCCTAGGTAGCAAAAGAACTGACATGAAACTGAGCAAATGCTTGAGGTGTGGAGAACTCACATTTGTTGAATTCCAAGAGCTTTGTACGCATTATCTTATTTAATTCAGCAGACCTCACAGGCAAGACATTGTTTTCCTCCTTCTATATAGGAGTAATCGAGGCTCTGTGCCTAGGAGTTGTTCCTCATCACCTGTTAGTCTATGGCAGGTCCAGGATATACCTCAGATGTATCTGATTTCAGAGCATAATTCCTCCCATTGCACTACACAGCTTCAATTCATACCTCAACAGTGTTTGGGCTTCCAAGAAGAGAATCTCTGACTCCTGCTTCAGAGACTAGACATCATAGGTTGACCAGATTGGCTACAGAAAAAAGACAGCAAAGTGGTTCGAGTGGCTCAAAAAAATATGGGACCCTGATACTTCTAGGTATGTGTCAGAGGTTAGCTGATGGCAGAAGGACCATGTTTGCTAATTTGTTATCTCTCCTTGCCCAGAGTGTTACTACACAAGAGTAACTGATTAGACACAAGGGCAGATGAGTGGCAATTACAGTAATACATTATATTGTTCATTACATGAATCATAACAGATAATATGGTGGCAAAACACTGCGTCTCAACTCTTAGGTCTATATACAAGCACCGGTGTCATGTCTGGTTCACTAGTGTAAGCTCAGCACCTAGCAGTGTCTCCACTCAATAGAGTCTCAACACTTGTTGAAAGAATGAACAAGTGAAAGACAGAAATGCACACACACACACATACACACACACACATACACACACACACACACACACACACAAAGCTATCTTCCTTCATGCAAATTCCAAGCCAGGCCTTTCTTACTCTCATGATCTGAAGCCAGAAGGCGGGCCCCAGGAGTAAGCCCTGGATTCCGATGCAGAAGTTCCTATTTACCTCCTTTGGGACACTCACTGTCTTCTGGGTGAATTCAGTATTTCATGTAATTTCCCCACGGCTCAGCTGTAGCACCTGTTCAAAGAGCAGCCTTGAAGTGTGCCTCAGAATTTAAATGCCCAGTGGACTTGATTACACTTTGCAAGCTCATCTGGGTTTTATTACAAGGAGGCACAGCTTTCTTTCTACTCATATAGGTCTGCATAGATGAATAAATGATGCAGTGCATTAGTGCAGTGATTCAGAACCTCCATTAGCACATGTCTGTCCATTTTCATCAATTCCTAGGAATCAATCTAATTAGCACAATGAAGAAGAGGAGGATTCCTCAAAGGACCCACCCCACATGAAGGGAGGGGAGGAAGACGGCTGTGACAGGCAGGGTTTGTATGTGTGAGGAAGGTTACCTGTGTGCACTGGGGGAGTGTGTGTTTGTCTCACTGTGGTCAAGAGAAGTCAAAAGATAAAAATAAACCTGTCCAGAAGGTAGTGTGATAAAGAAAGTTCACGGTCTTTGATGGCCCACAGACTTGGGTTCAAATTTTATCTCTGACACTTGATTTGTCATACAGCTATGAAAAAGTTATTTTCTTTCTCTGAGTTTAAGTGAACTCATTCATAAAACAAAAACAATTGCAAAGACCTTTGTGGGTTATAACAAAATTTAATTGAGAGAACTATGTGGTCGGGTGCGGTGGCTCACACCTGTAATCCCAGCCCTTTTGAAGGCCAAGTTAGGCGGATCACTTGAGGTCAGGAGTTGGGGAGAATCCTGGCCGACATGGTAAAACTCCATTTCTATGAAAATAGTACATTGAAAACTAGTACAAAAAACTAGTAGGGCATAGTGGTAGACACCTATAATCCCAGCTACTCCAGAGGCTGGGGCAGGAGAACTGATTGAACCTGGGAGGTGGGGGTTGCAGTGAGCCAAGATCTGAGATCACTGCTCCACTGCATTCCAGCCTAGGCAACAAAGCAAGACTCTGTCTCAAAGAGAAAGAGAGAGAGAGAGAACTATGCAAATCAAATGGCAAAGTTCTCAGCCCATAGCAAGCACTTCACAAACATTAGTATCTTTCTTTATTCTCCCTTTGAAAGGAGGGAAGCATCACTTGCTGGCATGCACCTTAATTTGGGGGCCCTCTCATCTTGCATTCACTTAGAGCCATTTTTGCAATTACCTGGGCATTAAGAACTAAGTTAGCAATCCAAACAATCAGGGAAACTGTTCTGATTAGCTATTAGAGACATCACCTATTTTGCCTTTACTGTGCCACAGATACTGACAAAATGCTACCAGAAAGCAAATGCCATTATCACTCAGGTTGTCAGTGTACCTTAGGTAAGGTTGGTCATAATAGTAGCAGCTTCCACGTATGCAGCACCCACTAAGGAGGCAGAATTTCATGATAAATGGGAATGTGGGTTTTGAAGTCAGAACACTAATAAAATCTCACTCCATCACCTACCATATGACTCTGGGCAATTCATTTTGTCTCCATTATCACAGGGAGATAATGATAGTAACTACTCCACAATGTGAATTATTCTGAAGATTGAGATAGTTATATAAGACAGCGGTTAGAGTAACATTTGGCTCATGATAAGTGCTCAATATTTGTTAATTTTTATTGTTATTGGCTGATGTTATGAAGACATTATCTAATTTACTCATTTCAACTCAGTGCAGTTAAGGCCATTGAAATTCAGAGAAGTTAAGGAACTTTCCTGGCCCCCAAACTGTTTAATTTTTTTATTGAATGTGCCTTTCTCTGTAAGGTAATTTCTTCAAATTTGGCTAGAGCAGAGAGGTCCCTGCAGAGTGGAAAAAGCACTAGACTAGGAGCTGTGAGAGAATGTTTAAGCAGTGGTTACTCCACGTATCAGCTGCATAAGCACCAATTCACTTCACCATTCTGCAAATGAGAAGGTTTGACAAGGTGTTTGCTAAGGTCACTCCTGGCTCTGACACACAGGTTCCATGTGACAGACTTGGAGACTAGAAGTGCATGCATCTCAGGGGATCTTGGTGGGCCTAATTGATAACAATGACATTACTGGAATCATCATGCCACTTCCTTTGCTTCTCCACTCACAAGGATGGCCCTGTCATCCTTGTTCCCATAGGGAACTAAAAATGAGGTTCTCATATTTCAACTTCCTCATCTGGAAAAGTATATTCCCAAACAACAATCCTGTTTTCATATACAGCAAAGAACTATTCATGTCCTCTTTTTGCTTCCTTTGATTTGTCTTCTTTAGTCTGGGTTGTCACAAGGTGGGCTTCCTTGGATATTTTCAGGGAATTTCTACTAAAAATGATCACAAGAGTCAGGGGACGTAAATATTGAAATCACAAATACCACTTCGAATTTTAATTCTAAAGGCAGACTTGGATTACACTGATTCTGTGGAAGGGTTCCCACTTTAACACTAAGATAACAATGAAAAAAATAGTCTTAGATAAATGTTACTTAAGTTAAAATGCTGACAATCTCATCAGACTGAAATAAATATATTTATTACTGCCTAGCAATATTTAACATTTATTGCTCTCTTGCTACTTGTCAGACACTGCTCTAAGAACTTTATAGGACCAATCTCATTTAATCCTTAAAGCACCCTGATTATATATGAACTATAATTAACTTTATTTCACATAAGGGAAAACTGAGGCTTAGGATGGTTAAGAAAAAATTCCAGAATCACACAGAGAAGTTTTTGGACCAAAATTTGAACTCAGGTCAGACTCCAAAGGCCAAGGTGTAAAGCTCAGCTATTCTGCCTCCATTTGTAATCATTTTTATTTTTATATAGTTGCAACAACTGTGGGCATCATCTTCTACTACTTTTGCTTAATAATGTCATAAATGTTTTCTAGAATCATTTGAATCAGTATGTAAAAATAAACATAACAATCAACATCAAATTGCCCAGCTCTGTACTAAGTGATTTACCACAACTATTTTATTTAAGTGTCAAAACAACCCTATAAGGTAAGGAATTATGAAGGTCTCTGTTTCACAGATAGCAAAACCAGTTCAGGTAAAGTTGTTAAAGTTGTTGTTACAGTCAGAGAACTTAGAAGTGGCAGAGCCACAATTTAAACTTAGATCTGCCTGACTGAAGAGACCAACTCTTACCTAATGTAATACATTGAATAAGATTTGATGAAACTAAAACATTCCCAGTTTTCTAAATGCTACAGAGACAAAAAGAAGTATCAGAACTCCCTCTTAGAAATGGTATTTCTTTCCATTTTCACCTGGTATTATTGAAGAACTCTGAGCTTTCAATAAAGGCCCAGAACCTCTGCAAAACCACAGATCAAATTATAAGCAGCTTGGTTTGAAAGAGGCTTATAATAAGGCATGCATTGCTCCATCAATGATAATCCCACCAATAGTCATCCACATGGAAGATCCCTGAAAACCAAGAGAAGGCAGAAAATCGTGTGATTTCTTGAGTTTGGATTTTCAATAACATCACCAACACTAGGTAAGCCAGCAGCTGTCCCCATGGACTCCATGTGGTCCTTCCATCTACACCAATTCTCTTCATCAGCAGAAGCGGCTTTCTGGTAATTTTCTCCAGCAATTTAACAGAAGGAAAAAGTCAACAAATGCCCAATGGTGGAATCTTGAAAATGTTCATGGAAGAAATGATAAGAAAACTAATGAAGTTATATAGATGGATTTTAATGTGTGTTACATCACTTCTAGCCATGTCAAGTCACCCTTTGTATACCAGATTTCTCAACTATACAATAATGTCCCTCTGAAGACTTTTTAGAGATTAGTACAGATAATCTATGCAAGAAAGTTGGAACATTCATTGCCGATAATACACAAAGAACATAAATTCAGTACCCTCTTGTATACCCACCCTTCCTCATGGACACACATCCCTAAAATCAGAAGACAGTTTTGTCCAAAAGAGCAGAGGAACTGGCTCATAGCACTGAGAGCTGCTTAACCATACAGTGGTGCTGCATAGCAAATACAATTTTATGTCAGGAAGCATGGCCATATTCTTTGTAAAGTCATCTGTTTAGAGCCTCTTGTCCACCTCCTGTTAATTTTCTTGTGCAGACAGTAAAACTTAACAGAATAGAACTCAGTAGTGCCAAGGCTTCAGAGTTTGCCTCTCAGCTGAATTTACTTATACACAGATTATGCTTAAACACTGGCCATTATGCAAGCCTAGATAAGATTTCCAGATGTGCACATTTGGGAGATAAATCCTTTGTGTTAGAAGGCTGAAGGGAATGTTGTTTTTACTGATGATGGATGATCTCTTCACTCATGGAACATCTCTCCAGGAAGATAGGGACAATCATGTCTGGTCACCACAGGGCTAATCCCCAGTTTTTAGGCACATGTCAGGCTCCTATCATGACTAAGGTAAGACCTTCATCCATCATTGAAAGGAAATCTATACTATCTAATACTTTAAGTTACTTATGAGCCTTGGAATGCAGGATGATGGGGTGGCTGGAATTCTGGATCAGAACCTAGTGCTCTCATTTTTTTGTGCAGACTCTGAGTTATTCAAAGAATAAAACACCACCTCTTTATCTCCCCTGCTCCTTTTTCCCCCATTAATAAAAATGGTATTGTAATACTGATAACCTGTGTCTAATTATAGCAAGGACAAGAATTATATAGCACAGTTCAGCCAGGACGGTAAAAGCACTTTTCAAAATACAGTTCGGCCATCCTCTCAAGCTTCTTCCACTCTCCTAGGCCAATTCCTGAATGCTAAAATTATTTTAACAGTCACAGAGCATGGTGCATTAATAAATGATCAAAGAGTGTGCATTTTCTAATGTCCCTTTGGCCTCGATAAAGAAACTGGCAAATATTCCATTAACCACAAGCCAAGGAGTCATTTTTTAAGCTTGAAATAGATTTCCCCATCTCATGTTGGAGGTGGGTCACCAGGATTGCTTACTTTATGTACTTGAAAACTGACTTCTTAAAGAAAAAGGTTGAGATGGATTATTTATGAACCTGCATAAATTATGTAGTAATTTCATTGAGATTTCTAGGACTTCTATGAAGTAGAATATCCCCCGTGGTGGCCACATCTCATTTAATCCATTTGTTTCATCTTTTCCTCCACTTCAGAGGCTTCCCATATTTTAAGGTTCACTTTGATACAATACCTCACTTTGAAATGTACTTTAAAAATATATTTATTACATGTTCCTGTGTCGCACTAAATATTGCCTTGTAAGAAAAGAAACCCATGTAACACACACGAACAAAAAGGAAATTATACCTAAGAGAGTCATCATTTATGATAAGATGGATGAGTGGAAAAACTAATGCCAAACAAAATCACAATAAGGAAGAACAGTGAGAAAAACTAGAAAATCATAATCTATATGTGATTTTACTTCTCTCAGTGCTTAGATATACTCTCCTGTCTTCACCACGAAGGATGAGGCAAGCATTATAAGTTCCATTTTACTGGCAAAGCATTGAAAAGCATAAAGTTACATGACTTACCAACCCCACATAAATGAATGACTTGCAAAATCACCACCAAAAATCTACAAATAAGTATTATTTTCATCTTAGCTACAGAACTGGAAGACATGAATTATTGTGGCCCTTTATTTGTCCATGTTTTCAAGGGTGACATTCACATAAACAAGATTCTAAAATGTAATTGCATACTTAAACCCTATACTAATATATGTAAATAAAAACCCCATCATACAAACTATCTAAATAGATAATATAGCAACAATATGTACATAAAAATTTCATAATAGTTTTTGGAAACTTCAATGTTCATAATAAAGGGTTATAGTCATACAATAAAACACCAAGCTGAAATTAAAAACAGCATTAGAGGCAAATCTTTATTGCCTGGAAAAATGATGTTCTTATATTGCTAAGAAAAAAAAATGAAAGAGACCTCAAAACAGCAAATTGTAGTATTGTTGCAAAGAAATATCATGGAAAATTCTGGCAGACCATGCACCAAATTTTAACAGTTGTTATCTTTGGTGGCAGAATTATGACTGATTTTTGTTTTCTTTCTCTGTATATTTCCATGCTTTCTGATATTACCATACTGATTTCTACCACAGTTATAATTAGTGGAAAATTGTACTCTACTTTTTTTAAGTAAAAATAAAAATATAAAGATGCCTTGCCTAGTAATACTGATTAAATGAACATATGGATTCTGGGGATTCTACTCTTGAACTTGTCAAGTTTTACATATGGTTAAATATCTGCTTAAGACATTGATACCTTGATCAGCAAGTTAAAAATGGGAAGATCAGGATCTGAAATCTTCCTCCTTAATTTTCAAAATACAGCTGCAATCTAACATAAAGAAAATTTAATGGGGATTTATTTATAGAGTTGAGTTCTGAAACATATGAGGAGATAGAATATAAGGCTTTGAGGTTATTATCATTCAGTGTCTAAGCTCGGTCAACTGTTTAGCTTAATTTCACCAATTTTTACTAAATACATAATATATGCTAGGCACTCTGCTGGTTGAAAGAAAAATAAAAGTGAATAACAAATGGTTCTTGAAATTCACTGTCCCTGGTGGTAAGCTTGTGTGATGCAGAAAAGCATAGAACACTATGTTAAATTCAAGAATAGCATATAATCTTACCAAGAGTTGAAAGGCAATAAAGATTCCCTAAAGGAGGTGATGACGAACTCAGAGTAGAAGAATGATTAGAAAATGTAGCAGTTAGGGACTTCTGGTTCCAAAATGGCAGCATAGAAGCAAGCTTGCTTTACTCCCCCAACAGAAAACCAAAATCAAATATGCAGCACCAAGATTATCATCAGCAATATCTCAGAACTCAAATAAGAAGGTGAGACACTTTTCAGGGCCACAGAGAAGCAGAAAAAACTCCAAACAGACAGTAAGAGAAGCAGATTTCCATATCTGCAGCACCCCTCTTCATGACCTGCCGAGAACCAAGCATGTGGAAAATTTTCCCAAGTAACTGAGACTACAGTTGCATGCCACCATGTCTGGCTAATTAAAAAAAAAGTTTTAGCATTGGGGGTCTCACTATGTTGCCCAGGCAGGTCTCAAGCTTTTAGCCTCAAACAATCCTCCCACTTCAGCCTCTTGTGTAGCTACAGGTACAAGTTTTGGTTTCTATTGGATATTTTTGCTTAGAAATTATTTTTAATTTATTTAAGTATTTATTTTCTTTCTTCCCCGGCCCCACTAGGTTGCTGCCTCCTTTTTGGCACTAGATGGTGTGGTAAGCCATGTTTACCTTAGTTTTAGTAAACAATTTGGGACAGGGAAAATTCACAGTTTCTACACTGAAAAAAAGTAGGACTGGGGTGGAAAGCCAGCTTCCCCACCTTCAGTTTGCTGGCAGGAAACTCAAGTGAACTCCTTTGGGTTGTCCCTGCTTCAACCCATTGGAAGCATGAGAAATGCCTGAAGGGAGAAATATAACTGAGCACAGCCAGATAAAAAGTAAGGAGGTGGAACTTCCATCCCCAGCCTTGGACTCTGCTCTGTAACTCAGCCAAAGGAGACACCAAATCAGAGTAGCTGTTCAATTTCACCATTCCGTGGGAAGTTCATTGTACAAGACCACTAGGCATGAACCTGTAGCCACTTTTGCTACACTACCTGGATATTCCCTTTGGAACCTTCCCTATTTGGGACAGGTGGTACTCCCTGTCCCAAATTGTTTACTAAAACTAAGGTAAACATAGTCTTACTACACCATCTAGTGCCAAATAGGAGGCAGCAACCTAGTGGGGGAAAAAAAAGAAAGGAAATAAACACTTAAATTAAAAATAATTTCTAAGCAAAAATATCCAATGGAAATCAAAACTTGCAGCTGCAGCTACTCAGGAGGCTGAAGTGGGAGGATTGTTTGAGGATAAAAGCTTGAGAGCTGCCTGGGCAACACAGTGAGACCCCCATTGCTAAAACGTTTTTTTTTTGTTTGTTTGTTTGTTTGTTTGTTTTTTTATTATTATTATACTTTAAGTTGTAGGGTACATGTGCATAACGTGCAGGCTTGTTACATATGTATACTTGTGCCATGTTGGGCTGCTGCACCCATCAACTCATCATTTACATCAGGTATAACTCCCAATGCAATCCCTCCCCCCTCCCCCCTCCCCATGATAGGCCCCGGTGTGTGATGTTCCCCTTCCTGAGTCCAAGTGATCTCATTGTTCAGTTCCCACCTATGAGTGAGAACATGCGGTGTTTGGTTTTCTGTTCTTGTGATAGTTTGCTAAGAATGATGGTTTCCAGCTGCATCCATGTCCCTACAAAGGACGCAAACTCATCCTTTTTTATGGCTGCATAGTATTCCATGGTGTATATGTGCCACATTTTCTTAATCCAATCTGTCACTGATGGACATTTGGGTTGATTCCAAGTCTTTGCTATTGTGAATAGTGCTGCAATAAACATACGTGTGCATGTGTCTTTATAGCAGCATAATTTATAATCCTTTGGGTATATCCCCAGTAATGGGATGGCTGGGTCATATGGTACATCTAGTTCTAGATCCTTGAGGAGTCGCCATACTGTTTTCCATAATGGTTGAACTAGTTTACAATCCCACCAACAGTGTAAAAGTGTTCCTATTTCTCCACATCCTCTCCAGCACCTGTTGTTTCCTGACTTTTTAATGATTGCCATTCTAACTGGTGTGAGATGGTATCTCATTGTGGTTTTGATTTGCATTTCTCTGATGGCCAGTGATGATGAGCATTTTTTCATATGTCTGTTGGCTGTATGAATGTCTTCTTTTGAGAAATGTCTGTTCATATCCTTTGCCCACTTTTTGATGGGGTTGTTTGTTTTTTTCTTGTAAATTTGTTTGAGTTCTTTGTAGGTTCTGGATATTAGCCCTTTGTCAGATGAGTAGATTGCAAAAATTTTCTCCCATTCTGTAGGTTGCCTGTTCACTCTGATGGTAGTTTCTTTTGCTGTGCAGAAGCTCTTTAGTTTAATTAGATCCCATTTGTCAATTTTAGCTTTTGCTGCCGTTGCTTTTGGTGTTTTAGACATGAAGTCTTTGCCCATGCCTATGTCCTGAATGGTACTACCTAGGTTTTCCTCTAGGATTTTTATGGTATTAGGTCTAACATTTAAGTCTCTAATCCATCTTGAATTAATTTTCGTATAAGGAGTAAGGAAAGGATCCAGTTTCAGCTTTCTACTTATGGCTAGCCAATTTTCCCAGCACCATTTATTAAATAGGGAATCCTTTCCCCATTTCTTGTTTCTCTCAGGTTTGTCAAAGATCAGATGGCTGTAGATGTGTGGTATTATTTCTGAGGACTCTGTTCTGTTCCATTGGTCTATATCTCTGTTTTGGTACCAGTACCATGCTGTTTTGGTTACTGTAGCCTTGTAGTATAGTTTGAAGTCAGGTAGCGTGATGCCTCCAGCTTTGTTCTTTTGACTTAGGATTGTCTTGGAGATGCGGGCTCTTTTTTGGTTCCATATGAACTTTAAAGCAGTTTTTTCCAATTCTGTGAAGAAAGTCATTGGTAGCTTGATGGGGATGGCATTGAATCTATAAATTACCTTGGGCAGTATGGCCATTTTCACGATATTGATTCTTCCTATCCATGAGCATGGTATGTTCTTCCATTTGTTTGTGTCCTCTTTTATTTCACTGAGCAGTGGTTTGTAGTTCTCCTTGAAGAGGTCCTTTACATCCCTTGTAAGTTGGATTCCTAGGTATTTGATTCTCTTTGAAGCAATTGTGAATGGAAGTTCATTCATGATTTGGCTCTCTGTTTGTCTGTTACTAGTGTATAAGAATGCTTGTGATTTTTGCACATTAATTTTGTATCCTGAGACTTTGCTGAAGTTGCTTATCAGCTTAAGGAGATTTTGGGCTGAGACAATGGGGTTTTCTAAATATACAATCATGTCATCTGCAAAGAGGGACAATTTGACTTCTTCTTTTCCTAACTGAATACCCTTGATTTCTTTCTCTTGCCTGATTGCCCTAGCCAGAACTTCCAACACTATGTTGAATAGGAGTGGTGAGAGAGGGCATCCCTGTCTTGTGCCAGTTTTCAAAGGGAATTTTTCCAGTTTTTGCCCATTCAGTATGATATTGGCTGTGGGTTTGTCATAAATAGCTCTTATTATTTTGAGGTACGTTCCATCAATACCGAATTTATTGAGCGTTTTTAGCATGAAGGGCTGTTGAATTTTGTCAAAAGCCTTTTCTGCATCTATTGAAATAATCATGTGGTTCTTGTCTTTGGTTCTGTTTATATGCTGGATTATGTTTATTGATTTGCGAATGTTGAACCAGCCTTGCATCCCAGGGATGAAGCCCACTTGATCATGGTGGATAAGCTTTTTGATGTGTTGTTGAATCCGGTTTGCCAGTATTTTATTGAGGATTTTTGCATCGATGTTCATCAGGGATATTGGTCTAAAATTCTCTTTTTTTGTTGTGTCTCTGCCAGGCTTTGGTATCAGGATGATGTTGGCCTCATAAAATGAGTTAGGGAGGATTCCCTCTTTTTCTATTGATTGGAATAGTTTCAGAAGGAATGGTACCAACTCCTCCTTATACCTCTGGTAGAATTCAGCTGTGAATCCATCTGGTCCTGGACTTTTTTTGGTTGGTAGGCTATTAATTATTGCCTCAATTTCAGAGCCTACTATTGGTCTATTCAGGGATTCAACTTCTTCCTGGTTTAGTCTTGGAAGAGTGTAAGTGTCCAGGAAATTATCCATTTCTTCTAGGTTTTCCAGTTTATTTGCGTAGAGGTGTTTATACTATTCTCTGATGGTAGTTTGTATTTCTGTGGGGTCGGTGGTGATATCCCCTTTATCATTTTTAATTGCGTCGATTTGATTCTTCTCTCTTTTCTTCTTTATTAGTCTTGCTAGTGGTCTGTCAATTTTGTTGATCTTTTCAAAAAACCAACTCCTGGATTCACTGATTTTTTGGAGGGTTTTTTGTGTCTCTATCTCCTTCAGTTCTGCTCTGATCTTAGTTATTTCTTGCCTTCTGCTAGCTTTGGGATGTGTTTGCTCTTGCTTCTCTAGTTCTTTTAATTGTGATGTTAGAGTGTCAATTTTAGATCTTTCCTGCTTTCTCTTGTGGGCATTTAGTGCTATAAATTTCCCTCTACACACTGCTTTAAATGTGTCCCAGAGATTCTGGTATGTTGTATCTTTGTTCTCATTGGTTTCAAAGAACATCTTTATTTCTGCCTTCATTTCGTTATGTACCCAGTAGTCACTCAGGAGCAGGTTGTTCAGTTTCCATGTAGTTGAGCAGTTTTGATTGAGTTTCTTAGTCCTGAGTTCTAGTTTGATTGCACTGTGGTCTGAGAGACAGTTTGTTATAATTTCTGTTCTTGTACATTTGCTGAGGAGTGCTTTACTTCCAATTACGTGGTCAATTTTGGAATAAGTACGATGTGGTGCTGAGAAGAATGTATATTCTGTTGATTTGGGGTGGAGAGTTCTATAGATGTCTATTAGGTCTGCTTGCTGCAGAGATGAGTTCAATTCCTGGATATCCTTGTTAACTTTCTGTCTCGTTGATCTGTCTAATGTTGACAGTGGAGTGTTGAAGTCTCCCATTATTATTGTATGGGAGTCTAAGTCTCTTTGTAAGTCTCTAAGGACTTGCTTTATGAATCTGGGTGCTCCTGTATTGGGTGCATATATATTTAGGATAGTTAGCTCTTCCTGTTGAATTGATCCCTTTACCATTATGTAATGGCCTTCTTTGTCTCTTTTGATCTTTGATGGTTTAAAGTCTGTTTTATCAGAGACTAGGATTGCAACCCCTGCTTTTTTTTGTTCTCCATTTGCTTGGTAAATCTTCCTCCATCCCTTTATTTTGAGCCTATGTATGTCTCTGCGTTTGAGATGGGTCTCCTGAATACAGCAGACTGATGGGTCTTGACTCTTTATCCAGTTTGCCAGTCTGTGTCTTTTCATTGGAGCATTTAGTCCATTTACATTTAAGGTTAAGATTGTTATGTGTGAACTTGTTCCTGCCATTATGATATTAACTGGTTATTTTGCTCGTTAGTTGATGCAGTTTCTTCCTAGCCTCGATGGTCTTTACATTTTGGCATGTTTTTGCAATGGCTGGTACCGGTTGTTCCTTTCCATGTTGAGTGCTTCCTTCAGGGTCTCTTGTAAGGCAGGCCTAGTGGTGACAAAATCTCTAAGCATTTGCTTATCTGTAAAGGATTTTATTTCTCCTTCACTTATGAAACTTAGTTTGGCTGGATATGAAATTCTGGGTTTAAAATTCTTTTCTTTAAGAATGTTGAATATTGGCCCCCACTCTCTTCTGGCTTGTAGAGTTTCTGCCGAGAGATCTGCTGTTAGTCTGATGGGCTTCCCTTTGTGGGTAACCCGACCTTTCTCTCTGGCTGCCCTTAAGATTTTTTCCTTCATTTCAACTTTGGTGAATCTGGCAATTATGTGTCTTGGAGTTGCTCTTCTCGAGGAGTATCTTTGTGGCGTTCTCTGTATTTCCTGGATTTGAATGTTGGCCTGCCCTACTAGGTTGGGGAAGTTCTCCTGGATGATATCCTGAAGAGTGTTTTCCAACTTGGTTCCATGTCCCCCCTCACTTTCAGGCACCCCAATCAGACATAGATTTGGTCTTTTTACATAATCCCATACTTCTTGCAGGCTTTGTTCATTTCTTTTTCTTCTTTTTTCTTTTGGTTTCTCTTCTCGCTTCATTTCATTCATTTGATCCTCAATCGCTGATACTCTTTCTTCCAGTTGATCGAGTCGGTTACTGAAGCTTGTGCATTTGTCACGTATTTCTCGTGTCATGGTTTTCATCTCTTTCATTTCGTTTATGACCTTCTCTGCATTAATTAGTCTAGCCGTCAATTCTTCCACTTTTTTTTCAAGATTTTTAGTTTCTTTGCGCTGGGTACGTAATTCCTCCTTTAGCTCTGAGAAATTTGATGGACTGAAGCCTTCTTCTCTCATCTCGTCAAAGTCATTCTCCGTCCAGCTTTGATCCGTTGCTGGCGATGAGCTGCGCTCCTTTGCCGGGGGAGATGCGCTCTTATTTTTTGAATTTCCAGCTTTTCTGCCCTGCTTTTTCCCCATCTTTGTGGTTTTATCTGCCTCTGGTCTTTGATGATGGTGATGTACTGATGGAGTTTTGGTGTAGGTGTCCTTCCTGTTTGATAGTTTTCCTTCTAACAGTCAGTACCCTCAGCTGTAGGTCTGTTGGAGATTGCTTGAGGTCCACTCCAGACCCTGTTTGCCTGGGTATCAGCAGCAGAGGCTGCAGAAGATAGAATATTTCTGAACAGCGAGTGTACCTGTCTGATTCTTGCTTTGGAAGCTTCCTCTCAGGGGTGTACTCCACCCTGTGAGGTGTGGGGTGTCAGACTGCCCCTAGTGGGGGATGTCTCCCAGTTAGGCTACTCAGGGGTCAGGGACCCACTTGAGCAGGTAGTCTGTCCCTTCTCAGATCTCAACCTCCGTGTTGGGAGATCCACTGCTCTCTTCAAAGCTGTCAGACAGAGTCGTTTGCGTCTGCAGAGGTTTCTGCTGCTTTTTTGTTGTTGTTGTTGTTGTTGTTGTTGTGTGGCTGTGCCCTGTCCCCAGAGGTGGAGTCTACAGAGACAGGCAGATTTCCTTGAGCTGCTGTGAGCTCCACCCAGTTGGAGCTTCCCAGCAGCTTTGTTTACCTACTTAAGCCTCAGCAATGGCGGGCGCCCCTCCCCCAGCCTCGCTGCTGCCTTGCAGGTAGATCACAGACTGCTGTGCTAGCAATGAGGGAGGCTCCGTGGGCGTGGGACCCTCCCGGCCAGGTGTGGGATATGATCTCCTGGTGTGCCTGTTTGCTTAAAGCGCAATATTGGGGTGGGAGTTACCCGATTTTCCAGGTGTTGTGTGTCTCAGTTCCCCTGGCTAGGAAAAGGGATTCCCTTCCCCCTTGCGCTTCCCAGGTGAGGCGATGCTTCACCCTGCTTCAGCTCTCGCTGGTCGGGCTGCAGCAGCTGACCAGCACCGATCGTCCGGCACTCCCCAGTGAGATGAACCCAGTACCTCAGTTGAAAATGCAGAAATCACCGGTCTTCTGTGTCGCTCGCGCTGGGAGTTGGAGACTGGAGCTGTTCCTATTCGGCCATCTTGCTCCGCCCCCCCTAAAACGTTTTTTAATTAGCCATACATAGTGGCATAAATCTGTAGTCTCAGTTACTTGTGAGGCTGAGGCAAGGGGATCCCTGGAGCACAGGTGTTTGAGGCTGCAGTGAGCTAGTATGATCATGCCACTACACACCAGCCTGGGTGATAGAACAAGACCCCATCTCTTAAAAACAAACAAAAGCCAAAACCGAAAAACAGGCCAGACATAGAAGACTAGAATAAATTACTAATCCATTAATGCAAAGACACAGATATATATCTACAAGAAACAACAGCAAACAGGGAATCACAACCTCCTCAAATATATAAAGCAACAAACCAGTGACTGACTCTAATGAGACAGTGATATATGAATTCTCTGACAAAAGAATTCAAAATTGCAATTTTAAGGGAACTCAATGATTTTGAAGATAACAAAGAAAACAATTCAGAAATTTATTAGTTAAATTTAATGAAATTGGAATATCTTTTAAATAAATAGAAACCTTGGAACTGAGAACTATATTTGCTGAACTAAAAGATTAATTAGGGGTACTCAACAGCAGAATGGATCAAGCAGAGGAAAGAAGCAGTGACCTTGAAAACAGACTGTGTGAAAATATACAGTCAGAGGAGAAAAAAGAAACAAGAGTAAAAGGAAGAGGATTGCCCATGAGATAAAGAAAATTATCTCAAAAGACCACATCTAAGAATTATTGGTATTCAAGAGGAAGTTGAACAAAAGCAAAGGCTAGGAAGTTTATTCAAAGAGATAATAACGGAAAACATCCCAAAATTTGAGGATATAAATATCCAGGTACAGAAAGTTTATGAGAACACCAAGCTGATTCAACCCAAATAAGACTACACCAAGACATATAATAAGCAAATTCTCAAAAGCCAAGAACAGAGAGAAGATCTTAAAGGTAGCAAAATAAAAGAAGCAAATAGAGTGTAAAAGTGTTCCAATTCGTCTGGCAACAGACTTCTCAACAGAAACAATACAAGCTAGGAGGTAATGGAATAATTCCAAAGTACTGAAGAGAAAAATGCCATTCAAAAATAGTATATCCAATAAAGCCAACCTTAAATATGAATAAGAGATAAATCTTTCTCAGACAAACAAACACTGGGAGAATTGACTACTATCAGCCTATCTTAAAAGAAATGCTGAAGGAAGTTGTTCAATCTGAAAGAAAAAAAATATTAACATGAAAAAAAAGAAAATATTTGAAGCTATAAAACCCACTAGTAAAATTAAGTACATAGACAAACCAAGAATACTCTAATACTGTAACTGTAATTTGCCATTCACTAATAACACTAGTGTGAGGCTCAAAAGACAAATCTATCAAAATCAATAATTGTTACAGCAACCTGATAAGAGATAGGCAATATAAGATATATAAATTGAGTCAACAAAGTCAAAATGTGAAGATGAAGGATAAAGTTAAAATGTGGAGCCTTTAAAAACTTTTTTATTTGCTTCTTTGTTTGTTTTCAATGTAAGATAAGTTGTCATCTCCTTAAAATAACTTATTATATCTATAAGATGTTTTTTGTAAGCCTCATGGTAACCACAATGCAAAAGCCTATAACAGATTCACTGAAAATAAAAAGTAAATATATTAAAACACACTACCAAGGAAAATCACTTAACCACAAAGGAAGATGGTAAGAAAGAAAAAAAAAAAAGAGAGGAATTACCAAATAACCAAAAACAAGCAACAAAATTATCACAGTAAGTTCTGAATTATTAATAATAACTCTGAATGTAAATTGACTAAATTCTCCAATTAAAAGGCATAAAGTAGCTGAATGGATAGAGATAAGACCCTATGATATGCTGCCTACAAGACACCCATTTCACCTATAAATCCAGAAACTGAAAGAGAGTGGGAAAAAAGTGTTCCATGCAACTAGAAACCAAAAAAGAGCAGAGTAGTTATACCTATATCAGATAAAATAGACTAAAAATTAAAGACTGTCAAAAGAGACAAATATAGTCACTATATAAAGATAAAAGGGTCAATTCATCAAGATGACATAATAATTGGAGCTCCCAAATAAATAAAGCAAACATTAGTAGATACAAATGGGGAGATATACTGACTACAATGATAGCAGGGGACTTCAACACCTCACTCTCAGTAAAGGAGAGAACATTGAGACAAAAAATGGTAAACAAAGAAACATTGGAATTAAACTACACATTAGACCAAATAAGCGTAATTGTAATTTATAGACCATTTCGCCCAGCTCCTAATGAATATACATTATTTTTATCAGCACATGAAATATTATCCAGAATTGATCATACATTAGGCCACAAAACAAGTCTCAGCAAACTCAGAAAAGTACATATTATATTGAGTATCTTTTCTGACCACAACAGAATAAAACTAGAAACCAATAACAAGAGGAACCTTGGAAAATACACAACCACGGAAAGTAAACAACAGGATTGTGAATGACCAATGGGTCAAAGAGGAAATTAAGAAGGAAATTAAAAAATTATTTAAAGAAATGAACATGAAACTTGAACATACCAAAATCTATGAGGTATGACAAAAGGAATACTAAGAGGGAAGTTCATAGCAATAAATGCTTATATCAAAAAAGGGAGAAAGATTTCAAATAAGCAACCTAAGGATGCACCTCAAGGAACTCCAAAAGCAATAATAAGCCAAACCCAAAATTAGCAGGAAAAAAAAAGAAATAATAAAGGTCAGAGGAGAAATAACTTCAATCAAAACTTAGAAAATAATGCACAAGATCAACAAAACAAAAAGTTATTTTTTGAAAAAATAGACAAAATAAAAACTTTTAGTTAAATAAAAGAAGATCCAAATAAAATCAGAAATGAAAAAAAATTGAACAATTAAGACCACAGTAACACAAAGAATCATCAGAGACTATTATGAAAAGCTATATGCCAACAAATTTGAAAACCAAAAATAAATGGAGAAATTTGTGAACATATATAACCAACTAAGAATGAACCATGAAGAAATAGAAAATTTCAACAAACCTATAATGATAAATGAGATCAAAGCCATAAAAAAGTCTCCCATCAAAGAAAAGCCCAGGACCTGATAGATTCACTGCTGAATTATACCAGACATTTAAAGAAGAATTAATACCAATTCTACAGAAACTCTTCAAAAACATTGAAGAGGAGAAAATACTTCCAAACTTATTCTACAAGGCCAGCATTACCCTTATATCAAAACCAGACAAGGACACAACACAAAAGGAAAACTACAAGCCAGCATCTCTGATGACCATAGAAGCAAAAATCTTCAACAAAATACTAGCAAACCAAATTGAACAACACAAGAAAAAGATCATTCACTATGTTCAAGTAGGATTCATCCCAGGGATGCAAAAACAGTTTAACATATGCAAATCAATAAATATGATACATCACAATAACAAAGACAAAATCCATATAATCATTTCAATACATGCTGAAAAAGTATTCAATATAATTCAACATCCCTTTAAGACAAAAATCCTCAACAAACTGGGTATGGAAGGAACATACCTCAAAATAATAAAGACCATATATGACAAACCCACAGCTAACATGGTACTGAACAGTGAAAAATTGAAAGCCTTTCCTCTAGGATCTTGAATAAGACAACGATGCCCACTTTAACCACTTTTATTCAACGTGATACTAGAAGTACTGGCCAGAGCAATCAGGCAAGAGAAAGAACTAAGGGGCATTCAAATTTGGAAAGAAAGATGTCAAATTAGACTTGTTTGCATATGACATGATTTTATACTTAGAAAAACATTAAAACACCACAAAAAATCTATTAAAACTAATAAATTCAGTAAAGTTGCAGGAAACAAAATCAGCATACAAAAACCAGTGACATTTATATATGACTTAAGAGAACAATCTGAAAAAGAAATCAAGAAAGCAATCCTATTTACAATAACTACAAAAATATAAAAGCCCTGGAATCAATTTAAACAAAGAAGTAAAAGATATACACAAGGAAAACTATACAACACTGATGAAAGAAAATGAAAAGAACACAATAAATGGAAAGGCATTCCATTCTTATGAATTAGAAGAACTAATATTGTTAAAATGACAATACTATACAAAAAATTTACAGATTCAATACAATTCCTATAAAAATACTAGACAGTATTCATATCAATAGGAAAAGCAATCCTGAAATGCATATGACCCACAAAAGACCTCAAATAGCCAAAGCAATCCTGAGCAAAAAGAACAAGACTGGAGGCATCATACTGCCTGACTTCAAAATATACTACAAAACTATAGTAACCAAGTCACCATGGTACTGGCATAAAAACAGACAGAGATCAATGGAACGGAACAGAGAACCCAGATATAAATCTATGCATTTACAGCCAATTCATTTTTGACAAAGTTGCCAAGAACATACAATGGGAAAAGGATAGTGTTTTAAATGAATAATGCTAAGAAAAATGAGTAACAATATGTAGAAAAATGAAACTAGACCCCAATTTTTCATCATACACAAAAATCAGATCGAAATGGATTAAAAATTTAAATTTAACTCCTGAAACTATAAAACTACTAAAGGAAAACATTAGGGAAATGCAACAGAACACTGGTATGGTCCGTGTTCTTTTTTCAGGAGACTTCAAAAGCACCAGCAATTAAAGCAAAAATAGACAAATGGGATTACATCAAGCTATAAACTCCCTGTACCAAAAGGAAAATAATCAACAAAGTGAAGACACAACCCCAAAAATGGGAGAAAATATTTGCAAACTATCCATCTGACAAGTGATTAATAACCAGAATATATAAGGAGCTCAAAAAACTCAATAGCAAAAATAAATTAACAATCTGCTTAATAAGTGAGCAAAATATCTGAATAGACATTTTTTCAAAGGAAAATAAACATGGCCAACATGTATATGAAAAAATGCTCTTGGTCTGCAGTCCAATGCTTTAACCCTGACTTCTATCAGAAATACAGGGAATAACAGATGCTGATAAGGATGAAAAGGAAATGGAACCTTTGTACATTATTGGTGGGTGTGTAAATTAGTGGAGCCACTATGGGAAAACTATGAAAGTTCCTCAAAAAACTAAAAATAAAACTATCATATGATCCAGTAATTGTACCACTGGTATTCATCCAAAGGATAGGAAATTACCATATCTAAGAGGTGTCTGCATTCCCATGTTTATTGCAGCACTATTCACAATAACCAAAATATGGAATCAACCTAAGTGCAAATCAACAGATGAATAGATAAAGAAAATGTGGTATATAAACACAATGGAATATTATCCAACCATAAAAAAGAATGAAATTCTGTCAGTTTCAGCAACATAGAAGGAAGAGGAGGTCATTAAGTGAAATGAGCCAAACACAGAAAGACAAATATTGCATGTTTTCACTCATATGTGGGAGCTAAAAAGGTGGATTTCATGATGATAGAGAGATAGATTGGTGGTTACCATAGTCTGGGAAGGTAAGGGAGTGGAAAGGGAGGAATAAAGAGAAATTGGTTAATGGGTACAATTATACAGTTTAGTGGAAGGAATAAGACCTACTGTTTGAAAGACCAGTAGGTTGACTATAGTTTACAATAATCTATTGTATATTTCAAAATAGCTAGAAAAGAACAATTTGAATGTTTCTAGAATGAAGAAAAGACACACATTTAAGGTGATGGATATCCTAGTTACAGAGATTTGATCTTTACAAATTATATGAATGCATTAAATTATCACATGTACCCCAAATTTACCATATATACATATTTATATATATATATAAATAAATATAATGTATCATTTTTTAAAAAAGAAAATTATGAGGGTGAACAGAGAAAAGAATAGCATTCCAGGCATAAAGGAGTATACAAAAAGGAAAAAAAGAGAGGAGAATGACAAAAAAATCATAAAAATACTCAAGTTATGAGTCCTGCTAGAACAAAACTTGGATGCAGGTAATAGTAGAAGTGAAGGCTGGATATGAAAGCAAAGCCCAGATCTCATAGCTGTTTGGTCATGGGAGAGAAACAGGGGCTTGGAGATAGTGAGATTTGTAATTATATTGGCTATTCTGGCTTGTATAAGTGGTTCAGTGATAACACTGGCTGAGATAAGTATAACAGCAGCAATAGTAGCAAAAATTTATTGAGATCTAAATATTTGCCAGATTCTGTGCTAAACTCTTTCATACATTGACTCATTTATCCCTCATAACCTTCCTATGAGGAGGAGGATGACATTGCAATGTTAAAAGATAATGAATTCAGGAAGGTGAACAGGCTGGAGTGGGAGGAGCAGACACTGTAATCAGTTTTAAACATGTTGAACTGGAGGTAAATATGGAACCTCCAGATGGAGAGTTCAGCAGCAGCAGGAAATTGGAGTCTGGATTGGAGAGGAGAAGTTAGGGATAAAATATGTAGAATTGGGAATAATTTGCATACAGAAATTTCTTAAACACCATGCTCAAGAGATTACTAATTCAGGAAAAGCATGTAGAATATGAAAAAAGGCAGGTTACAAACAGAGTTTTTAGAGGATGGGGGCAACAACACAGAGGAAGGTAGGAAGTATTTTTGAAAGACATTGCCAGAAAAGTGTTTGACTTAGGCAAAAAAAAAAGGCTACGCCACAAACACCAAGGCAAATAAATCCTAAGAAGGTGATTACTACCAGGAGCCTATGCTGTCATGAGGTTAATCAGATGAGAAACAAAATGTGCCTATCTTGTTTGGCAACATGAAGTCATTACTGACTGTATTGTCAGTTCTGACATGGATGGGAGCCACATTGTTGATGATTGAGGAGTGAAAGGTAAAAAAAGAAGTAAAACCAACAAGCGGAGAAGACTCACACTGCTGAGATGCTTGTATAAGAAACGAGGGAGTGAGATACGGCATTAGAGGTAGGATAGTAGCATCAGGAGATAAAGACACAAAAGAGCAGAGTTTCACTTGTTTGTTTTACTGGGCTGGAAGAAAACTGAATAGATTCTAGATGAAGGGAAAGAACTAGTACAGAGGCATACGGTGAAGGTTGAAAAGAGGAAGATTTTTTAGACAGACTTTATTTTTTAGACTAGTTTTGAATTAACAGCTATACTTAGCAGAAGGTACCGCTATAATCTGGATACTTGACCCTCCAAATATCATGTTTAAATTTGGTCCCCAGTGTTGGAAAGTGGGGCCTAGTGGGAGCTATTTTGGTCATAGGGAGCAAATTCCTCACGAATGGCTTGGTGCTGTCCTTGCAGGAATAAGTGAGTTCTCATTCTGTTAGTTTCCATGAAGGCTGGAGGGCCGGTTGTTAGAAAGAGCCTGGCACCTCTCTCTCACTCTCTCGCTCTCTCTCTCTCTCCCCCCCTCTTCCTCTCTCTTCCTCTCAACATGTGATATCTGCACATGCTGTCTCCACCTCTCATTCCACTAGGAATGGAAGCAGTCTGAAGTCCTCACCAGAAATAGATGTCAGCACCATGCATCTTACACAGTCTGCAGAACAGATAGCCAGATAAACCTATTTTTAAAAATAAATTACCCAGTCTCAAGTATTCCTTTATAGCAACACAAATGGATTAAGACAGGTACATGGATTTTTCTTAAACTCCCTGACCCTTACAAATGCATGGCCTCCCACACTATCAAAATCTGACATCAGTGTGGCACATTTGATACATTTGATGGATCTATATGGGCACATCATCATCACCCAAACTTCATAGTTTACATTAGGGTTTATTCTTGGTGTTGTACAGTTTATGAGTTTTGACAAATGCAATATGACATATATGCACCACTGCAGTATCATAAAGAGTACTTTTACTTCTGTAAAAATCCTCTGTGCTCTGCCTATTCATCCCTTTCTCTTGTCTTGCCTAGTAGTTTCGCAGCCACCTATCATTTTATTGTCGCCATAGTTTTTCAGAATGTCATTTAGTTGAAATCATACAGTACATGGATTTTTGATATTAGCTCTTTCATTTAGTAATATACATAAGCTTCCTCCTTGTCTCTTCATGGCTTGATAGCTCATTTTGTTTTAGTATTGAATAATATTCCATTGTTCAGATATTCCACAGTTTGTTTTTCCATTCACCTGCTATGGGACATTTTGCTTGCATCTAAGTTTTGGCATATATGAACAAAGCAGCCACGAACATTCATTTGCCAGTTTTTATGTGGACATAAGTTTTTGCCTCATTTGGGTAAATGCAAAAGAGCACAGTTAATGATTCATACAGTAGGAATATGTTTAGTTTTGTAAGAAACTGTCAAACTGTCTGCCAAAGTAGCTGTACCATTTTGCATTCCCACCATCAATGAATTAGAGTTCCTAGGAAATAATTGTTAGTATAATTCAGTGGCGTTCACTATATCCACAAAGTTGTGCAAACATCCACCATTTCCAAAATGTTTTTCATCAACCCAAACAAAACCTCTGTACCCATTCATCAATAACTTCCCATTTCCCCTTTCCCAACCTCTCATAACATCGAATCTACTTTTCATCTCTATGAATTTTCCTGTTCTAGATATTTCATACAAGTGGAATCATACAATATTTATCCTTCTGTGACACTTATTTCACTTAGCATAATGTTTTCAAGGTTCATCCATGTTTTAACATATATCAGAACTTTATTCATTTTTATGGCTGAATAATATTTTGATGTATGAATATACTATATTTAGGTTGTCTGTTTATCTGTTGATGGACACTGGGTTGTTTCCATTTTTTTGGCTATTGTGAATAATGCTGCTATGAACATTCAAGTACAAATGTCTCTTTGAGCCCCTATTTTCAATTTTCTTTGGTTATACGCCTAGAAGGGGGAGAGCACTGAATCCTAACCACTAGACCACCAGGGAAATGCCTAGAAGTGGAATTGCTGAATTGTATGGTAATTCTATGCTTAACTTTTTGGGGAAGCATCAAAATATTTTCCATAGAAGCTGCACCTTTTTACATTCTCACAAGGGACCAAGTTTTGAAATGCACACAGGATTTATCCAGGAGAAGAATGAGTAGAAGCATCCTCCTTGTAACAAGTAAATTTTAGTGTAATCCAAAAAAAATGAAATAAAATATGAGAAATTCTTGGGGGGGAAGTGGAGTTTAATATAGGTGGGGACTGTCAGTCATCAGTTGTGAAGTGGCTGTAGAAAAATGCAGGAAGCACTCATGAATGGTGTTGTGTTCTTACTAATTGTTTAATTATTTTCATCAAAGTAATAAGATACTTTAAAGAGTGTGGTTTAGATATATTAATTTGTAAACTTTATAGAAAATAGACTGAAAACACATATATGGTGAGCTGGTAAACCTTTTTGAATAACTAATTTAATAATCCAGAGTTGGTTGATGAGGCTTGACCTAGAGTGGAAATGAAAATAGAGACTGATGGACTCATTGATGATATTGATGAGTACTGTAAAATTAACAAAAGAGGAGAGATAGAGATGAAATGGCCAACATGGGTCCTGAATATCTGACAATTTCTTTCATTAAAAGAGGGGAAACAGGCTAAAAAGAAGGGCTGAGGTGGAGTTTGATCAGGAATAAGGTATTCGTTCTTACACAAGGAGCTTGCATACCCATGAATCATCATGCAAGAGACTTCCGATGAGAGCTACGTAGTACTAGACTTCAGAAGGACAATATGGACTAAAGATACTGGGAGTCATCAGAGTAGAGTAAGAATCATCGCTTTAAATCTGCTACTAGGCTAGTAAGTGGCAGAACCGTAATTCAAAGACAGGTGGATTTGACTTCAAATGTTATATTCTTTCTTCCAAATCCTCTAGCTCTCAGTCATGTCATCATGACCAAGAGTAACTCATGACCAGATGAAATCAACCCAAGGAACAAATACAAAGGGAGAAAAAAGAGAAGAAGGCAGAAACTGAAATCCTGGGGAACACCAATATTTAAGGCTGCGTTGAGGAAAACAAATCCAAGGAAAGAAAGAAAACCAGGAAGATGTGGTTCCATAGAAGGTAAGAGTTCAGTATTTCAACAGGGATTTGCCACAGAGAGAAGTAACGTAAGGACAGATGACTGTCCACAGGCTGCAGTAAAACAGATGCCACCAATAAGGTGGGATAAGCTTTTTTCACGGAGAGATGGCATAAAAGGCAGATTGCAGCAGGTTGAAGAATAAATAAGCAAGAAAGAAGATGGTTTAGAAGTGAAGGGAAAGAGAAAAAGCAAGGAATGGAACATTGGTGATACAAGGTCAAAGGAGGAATTTTTTTTAAATTATATTGTTTTATCCTCTTGGAGGAATCTTAGTGTTTTTTTAGTCTGAGAGAAAGGAGTGGCAGAGGTTGAAGAAACAGGATAGAGGAATAACTGATGAAATGAGATATCTTAGAGAAAAGAGGTGCCAAAGCACAGATGGTGGGATTAACCTCCCCCTCTCAGTCCCACCCTCTTCTATTGAGATGAGAAGAAGGTAAATAAAGAGGCGGAGATAGATAAAACTCTTCTCAATCATACAAATTAATTGCCTCTAAATGCTACGTGTATTAGGCTATACTCACCAGACCCTTTAGGCTTAAAGATGACTTAAAAAAACAAACTAAGAGACTTTCCAATTTAAGTGTTAATAAAGCCTAGAAGATACTTAAGCGAATTTGTTATTTCCCCACCCCAGTATATTATTCTAATTGCTAATAGTCTAAGGAAAGAATCAAGAAGTCAATGTATCAACTCTCTCATTAACCCTGCTGATCTTTAAAAAACAGACACTTTCTGGGGCCAAAACAATAATTAAAATCATAAATATGTATTGGTACATCAAGTCAAACAATTGGAAAATACAAGCTCATTAAGAATATTTTAATCATCTCATTACTTCTGTGGCATGGTTGTGTATAAATAATTTTAATTGTCCTTAGTTTAAGTAAAACATTTGAAAAGCAAGTTGGGTTTTTGTTTTTTTTTAATTTTTTATTTTTCCCAAGGTAAAAGATGAACTTGACTGAAACGGGGGTACTTCCTATGGGATAAACCTTTCCACAAGGAAATAGGATATAAAAAGGCATATGGATGTAGTGACATTTTGGTTTAATTATTGAAATCACTGTACAAACAAGTTTTTTAAATAACAAAACAAGTCTCATTCCAGGTTGCTATAAACAGAGACATGAAAAATCTCATCCACAGATGATACCTCTAGGATCTGATGCTAAAAGTGGTCTTTTCAGATTTCACAATTAAATTGGTTAATGGACATTAACTTATAGTAACCACTACCTCAGCTGATTTACAGGCCTCCACAGAAGGGGTGGAAAATACTGCCCTTTATCCAAGTGGCATCAGCCATCAGGAAATGAATGGAAGCATACATACCAACATCGCCCCCTCTCCATCTTTCCTCTCCCTCCTCACTCCGCCCACTCGAGGCTGGTCATCAGTCTTTCTTTCCAGCCTCTGCCTCAGGAAAACAGAGTCGCTTTCCAAAATGACAAATAAATATTCATGCTAGAGTTTCAGATTTTAGCTTTGCAATGTGCTGCATCATGTTGCACCATTGGCCTCCAGTCTGGTGCAGCAAGATGTATTTTCAGAGTTGGTGGGCAGCAGCAACGATGTGAACAAGGCTTCACAGTCACCAGAGAAACAAGCAAGACATCTCTCCTTGGCAAACCCAAAAGTGTCACTGCCACAAATCAGCAGAACATCCAGTCCGTGCAGAGCAAGGGAAGTATTCATAGGAGATGAGTGGTTAATATTTCACTGTGCACATTGCAAGCCCAGATAAAGGTTGTTTGCATTCATTTATTTTTAAAAAATGCCAGTCATCTCAGCCCAAGGACTGTTTAACAAATATGCATATTTTAAATTTGACTTTTATAGGCTTACAGAATACATTTTATGTATGTTAAAACATATCTGCCCATCACTTCCCCCACCACCTCCCTCATCATGCCTTTTACTAAGAAGCCAAACAAGCACAGAGGCTAGCCAACTCCTAACCAGACCCGGGAAAGTTGCTTTGAATAGAAAAATAAGTTCAAGAATTAAAGACCACTGTTTCCTAGGGCAAAAAGCCAAAAGTCAGTGAATAAGAATATTAGCTTCAAATGGTGAGAGGAAAAAAATAGTGCACATGTCAAGTGGAGAGCACAGGAACAGTTTTTATTCTGTAGCTGATACCATCAAACACTTTATGGCAAAGATGGCAGCTACTCTAAGATGATTTCAGGTCCTATTTTAGCAAAAGGCTGGGCCCTACTGTCCATCCTCTCCCAATTTTTTCTCAGTCTCACTCCTATACTGAGAGGAATACTCACTGGTCAGCCTTAGAGAGAGCCTGCCCAGCAAGCGCTTATCACTCCTGAAACAGGTCAGAATCACCGTTCAGTACAGCATTTTTTAGAACACCTAAGAAAAGCCAGAGAAAACTTGAGCAGTGCCTAGCATTTGTTCATTCATGCAGTCAATTAGTCAGCAATCGGTCTGAAAACATTAGCAAGGACCTATTGTACGCTTGGCGCTGTGCTGAGAAGTGAGGAAACCGTAGCGAGAAAAATTGACACAACTGCTGTCTCTGTAGGATTTCAGGTTTAGTGTGGTCAACAGGTACTAATCTAATACAGTAATTCCAGGGCTTTGAGTGCTCAAAGCTGTGGGTTCTGTTCTAATCTTCGATGGAGTGGAAGTGGGGATGCTAACTAAGTTAACTTTAAACTAAGAGCTCAACAATAAATAAGAATTAATTAGAATTACGGCCCAAGCAGAGGAAAGAGAATATGGAAAAGCCTGGAGACCGGAGGGAGCATGGGACAGCAAGGCACTGACCCCAGTAATCAAAGAACAGAGAGGCAGAAAAGGATCCAGACTAGATAGTAGATGTTCAGTAAATGTTGCCAAATGAAAAAATAATGGATGATTGAACAATTGAAGGAACAGGTGTCTGGTTACATAATCATCCATAATTCCAGCCATTCATTCACATAAGGAAACAATATCCCACTTGTTCATTTCTTTTGCCCTCTCTCAGTTTACCATTGTAACATCTAAGTTTAATGAAAGTGGAAACATTAGAGGGGAATAAAACAAAATGATCATGGCCACCCTCTGCAATATGTTCAAACTGAGATCCAAGCCTTGCTGAATTGCCATGCCACACTGCAGGAGAAAAGTGAATGTAGAGCCAGGGCCAACAATTCACCCATGGCCCAAAAAGTGGAATTGGCTGGAGTTCAAGCAGCATTCATCAGGAAAGCATTTAAGTGTATCTATACAACTTCCCGGTGTTCATTTTTTTTGTTAGTTTATTCAACAAACAATTTTCATGTACCTACTATGTGCTTGACACTTGCTAGATAATCTGCGATAAAAATACAAAGACAAAATTAGCTTGTTTCTCCCTTAAAGCAACTCAGAGTCTAGTGAAGAGCACGAAACATAAGCAGATCCTATCTGCAAGACAATATGACCACAGCAATCACAGTAGCTTTCAGGTTCAAATGACAACCGGCTTCAAAGGGCACAGGATTATCTTGGCTTTATTCACCATTGTTTACCAACATCTCACAGAAAGCCTAGGACCTAGGAGGTACTCGATATATAATATTGAATAAATAGCAAACAAGCTCTTACATGTGCCAGGCAATTTGTTAGGTGGTTCTACATGTATTATCTTATGTAATCCTTACAACAATCCTATGAAGTAGCTATTATTATTCTCATTTTTGAAGATGAGGAACAGAAACATTGTTACCTCCCCAAAGTCCTCAAACCTGACTTCCACAATGACAATGTATAGAGATACTTTTGGTTGTTACAACCGGGTTGGTACCAATGGCAACTAGTAGGTAACGGCCAGAGACGCTGTTAAACATCCACAATGCATACAGCAACCATTCACAACAAAGAATTATCGGGCCCAAAATATTTATAGTGCCAAAAAATTGAGATACCCTGCTTTACACCATTCTGCCTTTGAAAAATTATTTTTTTTGCATCTCTACTGAAGCACTTACTAGTACCTACAGGGAATTGTAATACCTAATTGTTTTATTTCAAATTTATTTTTATTTTCCCAGTAATAAGCATAGTGCATGGCACATGGTAGATGCTGAGTTATTATATGTTCTTAGTGCTATTGAAATTAGATAGTCCAAATGTGATAAATGGAAGCAGTAACTTTTCAGTGGAGGAAGAATACAAGAAACAGTATCAAGGCAGAGTACATGCAGGAGCCCAAGGACTTGTATTTACTCTTTGATCTAGGCCTTTTCTCTTTATAAACTGCCTATAAGTGTTCATGAAGGGGATTTTGCCAAAACAGACGATATAGAGCCAGGATGGTAGGAAAGTACACCCTTTAAAATCCTCAAAATATGATACATTTTAAAAAATACAGCTATAGAGACAACATGGTCTCCAGGGCCAAATAAACTTCTTCATCTCTGGAAATCAAAAAGATATCATTTCTCTCCCCACCTCTCCCACCTTTTGACTACTGGTAACCACCTTCTACTCTTTGTTTCTATGAATTCAACTTTTTAAGGTCCCACATATGAAGATCATGCAATATTTGTCTTTCTGTGCCTGGCTTGTTTCACTTAACATATTGTCATCCAGGTATACCCATGTGGTTACTGATGGCACAATTTCCTTCTTTTTTAAGGCTCAGTAATATTCCATTACATATGTTTACCACATTTTCTTGGTCATTCATCCACTGATAGACACTTAGGTTATTTTCATATTGTCACTATTGTGAATAATGCTGCCATGAATATAGGAGATACCCATGTTGCATGGTTAAATATATACAATTTTTTTTTGTCCATTATACTTTAATAAAGCTAGAGGGAAGACATTATTTACATAAAATGCTACAGCTATTTTGAAAAATAGTTAGTCATTTCCTTAAAAGTTTAAACATAGAGCTACCATATGACCTAGCAATATCACTCCGAAGTATATACCCAATAGAATTAAAAACATATGTCCACACAAAAACTTGTGCATAAATGTTCATAGCAGCACTGTGAATAATAGCCAAAAAGTAGAAGAAAACCCAAATGCCTGTCAACCGATGAATGGATAAGAAAAATGTGATATATCCACACAATGAAATATTATTCAGCCACAAAATGGGAAAAGATACTAAACATGCTACAACACGGATGAACCTTGAAAACATCACAATAAGTTAAAGAAACCAGATGCAAAATGCCACATATTGGATGATTTTATTTATAAAACTTTGCCAGGATAGGCAAATCCATAAAGACAGAAATAGATTCCTGGTTGCTGAGAATTGTGGGGAAGGGGAATGAGGAGTGACTACTAATGGGCATATTGTTTCTTTGGAGGGTGATAAATGTTCTAAAATTATGTAACTGTGTTTGTTGCACAACTTTGCAAACACACCAGAACCACTGAATTGTATATTTTAAGGGAATACATTTTATGGTATATAAATTATATCTGTTAAAATTGTTTTAATTGAGAAGCCATTAGGCTGGGAAGGTTGCAGTGCTTTCAATTTCTGCATAAGCAAACCAAAGACCAAAGAAAACAGTAAGAACAAACTAGTGACCTTACCAATCAGTAATCACCAACCATCCTCTGCCTAGGGTCTTTCCACTCTAACCAATTGAATATCTTCTTTTTCTTAGTGAATTCACTGCCCACACTCCTAGAATGGAGCTCTCTGAACCTCTCTTCCAGTTTTGAGTGCTGCCTGACTCATGAATCATTCTCTATTCAAATGAACTCTGTCAAATTTATTTTGTCTAGAGTTTTTATTTTAACATATCTTAGTAAAGCTGTTCCTTTTTTTAAAAAAAGATACTATTTATTTGACTTTCTTCAGTGATAGTATTCACTAATTTCATTATTCACATCATTGTTGGTACTGTATCTTAAAAGTATTATTGTTTATCTTTGAATGAGAAGCTGAGTTATTCCAAATTCGCTTGGAGATTTCATGACTAAAATACACTGTTTCTAAAGATGATTTGCCTGCTGCTTTAGGGTTACAAGCCCTCAGAGATCACTCCCACTGCTATTCACAGAATTGGCTTCCTGTTTGCCCCAGGAATCTACACCTTCAGTGATATTATCCATTATAAACTGACCTGGGGATGTCAAAGGATCAGATCAGATGGAGCTGAAAACTAATAAGAAGTTTTGCTACCACCTACCTGAAAATATGCTATCTAACCAAAAGTCTTTAGTGTTTTGCTAGCAATTTTTTTAAACCTCATGAGTACAAGTGAGAGTACCTATTTTATTATGTTGTCAATGCTCAAATTCTTTTAGGGTTACCAGGAAAATTGTATTTTGAAAAGGTCCATCTACTCTCAATTTCAAACTACCTGTAACCATTCAATGTTTCCATCCTGGTGTTTATTAATTACATCAATGACAAGAGCTTTAAAGATTACATTTTAAAACACATTAAGATCCTCCCAATATTCACTCTTTCTCATCAACCACAGCCCTCTCTTCATCCTTCGTCTCACACCCTTTTCAGCCAAAATCTACCAGAGAGGAGAGAAAGCAGAAATAGGCTTTTTCTTTTTCTCAACATACTTTCCTGGGCTCAGAATCCTCATTCATTTTACCCATTTAGCAGGAAAAAAAATACTAATGTAGAGAAGATGAGTAGATTCTGAGATTCGAATTGACTTCCATAGCCAAAATAATGACTATAGGTAAGCAACACAGGCAATGGATTTTGAAGACCCTTGGGCAGCTTCATTATACCATCAGGAATTCTGGAGTCTTTACCACACCAGTGGGCTCAGTGATGACTGGAGATGTAAAGACTCTTCTTTTTATGAAAATACAAAATCTCATAGTTAAGAAAAAAACAAACAAACATGAAGTTTGATTTGCTCCTCCAAAAGTAATTATCTAGCCTTCTTTTGCATACATCACTAATGTAAAGGTCACTATGTGGACAAAGGTCTTGAACTTCATTCCTTGTTTCAAGATTAGTACAATCAAAATGCAGAGCATGATTTGTTCTAGAATTCAATTGTATTTTTATCACTTACGAACTGTGTCATCAGTATTTCTATTGTTATTTTTCCCCACTTGCCCTTCCCATCATTATTCCCATCCTCCTGCTCATGGGCCTCTCCATCTCAAAACTTGGACTTTTGTTGGGACTCTACCATAAGTTGCTCTGCTTGCAGTGGACATAAAATGGGAGACCTTGAGGGAACCAGGGGTGGCTGATACAAGCTGGCCTGACTGGTCCTGCAGCACTGGAGAATGCTTCAGTACCTGAACAGATTTTGGGGGCTAGACTCAATCCCTGGCTTCATTCAGTCCCACTTTCCAGGTTCAGTTTTTGCTTTTATACCGTGTGACCTCACGAGTAGAAAAGACAGAAATGCTATGTTAGAGTCTCTTCCGACTTCAAGTCCTGAATTGAGGTGCCCAAACAACAAAGCATGTGGCTGTTCAGCAAACACTAAAGAGCACTACACGTTCTTAAGAAAACCAAGCAGGGAGCTTACTCCCACCTAAAACTTATCCAAAAAAGAGACGATTGCATGGCTTGAGTGTCATATTCAGTAGTCCTAATGTGCTCTATTCATTGCCCTTTATAAGAAGGCTGTAAGTGGAAATAAGAAAGATCATGCATGAGCATACAGAGGCAACCCTGAGCTACAGCATCAATACATAGTACTGTGTTTCAAGATTTAATTTGGATTAGGGGGGAATGAAGATCATTTATATATTTATATCTTATATTAAATAGTCCTAAACTGAATGAAAAATGGGAAAGGAAAAAGGAATCAGACTAATTTTTAATGAGAAACTACACTATGTCAGGCCCGGTGCCAGACAGGTAACTACTGAGTCCTTACAAAGGCAGCAACTAACCTGGGAGGTGAGACAGTAGCCAAGGATTGAGCCTATCCCCAAAAAGGAAGTTCAGCTATGAAAACATTCCCCAGTGCTCATTGCTTCGGTACTGAAGCATTCCCCAATATTCATTGTCCCAGCAGGACCAGTCAGACCAACTGGTGTCAGCCACCCGTTTCCCTTGAGGTTTCTCATTTAAAGCCCATTGCAAGCAGAGCAACTTACGTAAGAGTCCCAACAAAAGTCCAAATTCTGATATGGAGAAAACCAAGAGGAGTTCCTTATACATTCTTATAGCACCAAAATGAAGCACAGAGCCTCCTAAAATTCTCAATAAGCCACTCCTCGAATCTAGCAAATACAGCATCACTGCAAAAAAGTCACTGTTCTGTCCCTGGAGCAGCCTATGCTCTATAAACCATTCAGTAAACATATTATTGAGTTCTACTATGGGTCAGGCACTGTAATACAAATAAGGCATTTAATTATAAATAAAAATTATTCTGTCTTTAGGAATTCATATTCTTTTAAGCTAGGTAAGAACATACAGCTAGCTCTGTGATTTAAGGTGTTGCGGAGTGCTGTAATGGTGTGTAAACAGGGTGATAAGGCAACTTGAAAGACAGAGAGATTAATTCCTACTGCAGCAATCCAGAAAGATTTCGCAGAGCTTGCCCTTAAAAGAAGCCTAAGATTTCAAAGTAGCATGGAAAGACATTCCATGTAGAGAATATAGCATCAGAAATTAATAAAACAGTTTGGGAAATTATGCAGATAACAATTATAAAGGGTATGCCTTTTCATTGAAGAAAAGGTGCTATTAGATTACACCAGATGATATTAGTAAACTTAGTTACTGCCACATTTTGATGAATTTTAAAAAGTCATGATAAAATACTTATACTTGATTTATCAAGGAATGAGAAACCAACAGTATTCTTGAGCAATGTGTTAACATAATCAACACTATAGTGAAAGAGAAATAATGAGATGGGAGAGCTTAACAGAGGAGGTGACATTTCAGCTGGGTCATGGGTACAATTTCAAAAACTAAGGACACTAATTCTAGGAAAGGCAAAGACTTTCTCTCAAAGATAAGTAAAGATACAAAGGCAACAGAACCCAGGGCGTATTTTAATAGCACCCTGAAATCTGGTTTATTCAGAAATTAAATAGTACATTTGATAGGAGGGTTTAAAGCAGCTCATGAAATGCCTTGAATACCAAATAAACTTAGATTTCTCAGAAGAGGCTGAAAAGCTACCAAAGTTTTGCTGATTTTGTCAGATTTTGTTGATGAAAGTTTTGCTTGATGAGATTGAAACTGTTAGCCAAATATAGAAGAATTTAGAAGAAGAATAGAAAAGAGAAGATCAATGGAATATTGTAATAGTAATAGCTAACTTTTACTAAGCACATAATTACCTTTACATGTATTATTTCACTTTGACTAACAGGTCAAAGCTTATTTTATCTGCATGGAGGAAACAGTGTTTGAGAGATTCAATTTTATTACAGCTCACAGTTAGAAAAATAGTAGAGCTGGCACACAATCCCATTCCATCTGAAATTGTTATCTCTAGCACTAAGATAGTTTCTGACATATGGTACATATTCAATGAAAAATGGTTGAACTAATTTTATTAAACCATCTGAATTCCAAGGCCTAGATACACCATCTATTCAAAGAATGTTTTCATGATCCTTGCAAATCAAAATTGATATATTTTTCTATATTCCAAGTACTGTGGGTTACATTCATTTGAGAGTATGTCTTGCTCCAAGTTTATGGGGGTAGCCAGGAAAGACATCTGATTCATCTTTGTATTTATCATAGGACATCTAGCATACTGGCTACCACAGAGAAATGGCTTGGTAAACATGAGATGAATTAATGGATGGATGAATAAATGAATAACATTGGCTACATGGTCTCATCTCCATTTCAGCACAGGTGAATTTCAATGAATTTTCATGAAATACCCAAGGCATATAATTGACTCAGGTTCTCAATCAGATAATTCCTTCCATTTTCATTCCGATGAGAATGTTTATTGGCTGTGAATTAATTTAATCATTGCATTCATATTCTCTGTATAGAAGCCCAGGGGCTCTAAGGTGATGGGCTCTGTTAATTACATTAAGTAATAATGATCTTTAATTTCCTAAAATCAGGATCATTGAACATATGAGAAGCATCATTTAATGCAATTTTTATGATGTTCTTATTTCTGTGTGTCCTCACTATTGGGAGATTTGGTGGCCTTAAAACATCTCCTTACTTAAAAATAACTCTCACACCAGCCTGCCTTACTCTCTAAGACCATCAATATTTTATTTTGTTGGGTCAACAAGAGATCCCTTTTAAAATGCAAATAATACACGTCAGGGAAAGCAAAACATTATGTGATTCATCACATCTCTTTTGTCATTTTTGTGCAGGCTAAAAAGCAAGCCAATATCTGTGTTGAGCAACATCTACACACCAGGCATTGTACAAAGCATTTGACATACATTATCTCATTGAATATTCACAACTCTAAAAAGTATTTCTTCATTTTCACATTAGAAACCCAAAACTCAAGGAAGTTCAATCAAAGACAAACAGGAAACAGCAGAACCGAGATGCTAGATTTGGTTTTAGTGACATCATTTTCTACTTTATTGGGCTGCCTCCTCTCTAAGATAATGGAATTATGAGAGAGATGCATAACTTGGAAATATAGAAATACAGGGAATACAGGTAAGGCTATATCAAGGGCTATAATGAAAGACTGTAAACTTCTATCAGACAACTGGGGGGTACTGAAAGGATTCCAGGAGAAAAGGAGGTGGTTACAGAACTCACTGTCCATAAAATATCAAGGCCAACTTACTCTATAGGATAGCTGAAGAATAGTTCATTTGGAAGAAGATTCTTGCTGACAAACGTCATTTCTTACATACATAATAAGTCAAAAGTAGAAACTGGAAAAATATATACAGTAAGGCACTATTTTATTTGCATGTAACATTTTATTAAAAATCATATATTGAGAGATTTTTCAAAATTTTTCATGTTTGTACACCATTGATTATAAAGTATTTACAGGGAAAGACTACAGATATCTACAGTATAGACTGTGAAGACAGAAATTACAACAATCCAACCATAAAAATTTTTCACCAGCCTTTGACCTGACTTGGAATCATATACCTTTTAACCTGTTTCAGAATATGTGGCATTGAATCTGAGTCTCACAGATGAAATGTGCCTCCCCAAAAGACCGGCCTAGGTAAAATACGCATGATGTTATAGCTACCTGTTCAACTTTAGTGCCTTTATAGAAATGAGTTAAATCAGTCTGCATTTTTGCCAATTGCAATTTCTTGGCAGCTTTTCACCTTCAATTTTAAGAAAAGTCACTTTGGGAAAAGCTGTGATTTTATATTTTTCAGCGTAAATTAATTCTTCACTCTTAATTTTTATACTCATTAATAATTATCATAGGATTGGGATGGCAGGGGGAGTGTCAAGAAACTAGAGAAATCAGCAAGTTTAAAGAGAAAGGGTAACCTAGATTTAAAAAGGCATGATTTCACCCTTGACTTACATTTTACATCTGAATGAATTGCCTCAGCCAAAGTCCTCCTACAACCTACCACTCTGAGTGGGAAATGGCTCCCCTGAAACATGGACATCTTTTTGTGGCAAATGCGCTGTGAGTCGCTGCTTATAGAGACACCACAGGATCAATATTGCAGGGCACCCCAGTGTACCGTATTATTGTTAAAATCCTGCTGGCTAGAATTCAGATTTCCATTTAATTGTGTTCTTATTTAAAATGCCTGCTGCACCTGCAGTCAACTCCATCACTATTAGCTATTTGCCTGATGTTATATACATCTATGAACAATAAAAACTTTAGAAAAAAGTGTCAGCAGAGATGCATAGATCATAAATCACAAGATGATAACATCTCACATGAAAAGAAAGTCATCAAGAAAACATCCCCAGTGATATAAATATTGAATTTACCACCAATGCCATATCCCTATGGAGGCTGGACAATAGGCCATTGCTTAAATGGCAAAGGGGATGAGCTTTCTTCTTTATCTGTATTCACTTTTCCTTTTATTTTATGCCTAGGAAAGAGAAATACCAGAGGAGAAGCTTAAAACAGATTAGCCTGTGAGCACTGTATATAGGCTATTACATCATAACTGTCTTTGAAAACTCTCAAACAGCTGACCTGTTTATATTACAAGACAGGGTCAATTTCCATTCTAGCGACTCTTTTGATGTTTGTGAATACTAATGCTCTCCCCAGAATGCTGGCTTTAGAATAACGGCAATTGAACCATTCAGCCTTCTCTGATGCAATCTTTCTGCAGCTAGATAGGATTCTATACATGGATTTCATTGAGCCACACAGCTTGGCATGATCAAAAGCTTTGCTGGAGCCGTCAGTAAATAATGTTTCAAATAATAGAGTCACGTTGATGCGTACATTTTCTCCTCTAGTCACTGAGGCTGTGTGCGTTAATGTGTGTGAATGTATGTATGTAACACAAAGCTACAGTTTTGCTTCTGTTGGAACTATAATGATAAAACATCAAAATGATACAACAGGGTCATTTTTATGGCAAATGTCTGAGAAACACCAAAGGGTTCCACAGCTGCATAAAGTACCAAAGAAACCGTTGTGGCTGTGATGTGAGCAAGACACTGGTTTAACTTTCATTTCTGCATCTTGACAACTGTGGAAACTCAAACAATTTACTTGACCTAGGCTTCTGATGCCCTATTTCTAAAATGGAGAGGACATCATCAACCTCACAAGGTTATAAGGCAGAATAAATTTACATTTGACAATGACAACAAAAATAACAACAATCATAACAGTTAACATTTATCAGGAAATTAATACATGGCAAGCATTCAATAATTTATGTACATTATCTCCAGCTGATTTTCACAATAGCCTTATAAAGTAGGCACTGTAGGCCGGGCGCGGTGGCTCAAGCCTGTAATCCCAGCACTTTGGGAGGCCGAGGCGGGTGGATCACAAGGTCAGGAGATCGAGACTATCCTGGCTAACATGGTGAAACCCCGTCTCTACTAAAAATACAAAAAACTAGCCGGGCGCGGTGGCGGGCGCCTGTAGTCCCAGCTACTCGGGAGGCTGAGGCGGGAGAATGGCGTGAACCCGGGGGGCGGAGCTTGCAGTGAGCCGAGATCGCGCCACTGCACTCCAGCCTGGGAGACACAGTGAGACTCCGTCTCAAAAAAAAAAAAATAAAAAAAAAAAAAATAAAATAAAGTAGGCACTGTATTTATTCCATTCTACATATAAAGAATCTAAGATAGAAATAAGATATATAACGATTAGTAAAAGGTTTTTCATGCATACCAATTGACTTAAGACAAACTGAATGAGCAAATCATAATTTTCTGCCTATCAGACTTAAGCTAGTACATGTTTTTAATGGAAAGACAGTTCAAATCAACATATTATATTTGAATATTAGCAATGGATGAGTCTTTAGATTTTGTGACATCCAAAACACCACATTCTAAAGTAGAAATTCAGACAACAGCATCTCATCATACCAACCACCACCTTTCAGCACCAATGATCCCCAACTCAAAAACCATTTTGATCCATGTTTAGTCAGGGCTCCCCATTAGAAAGGATTTGGGTCTGCTTCCCTTTATATTCCAACCATGGGCGCTCTCTGGAGATAAACATATATCCTCCCATTACTGAAAAATAGTTTTCTTATTTCCCCTAAGCCTTCACTGGGCTAAGCATCCCTGGCTCCTTGACTATTTCTCTTACAACAAACGGTGTCTTCACAATCCTAAGATTTGCCCCCGGTTTGTCAATATCACACTGAAAATATAGCAACCAAATGCTAGTCTCAACATAAACCCTGCATCATCTGTGCATTTCAGTTTTTAATTAGTTTGTTTTGTTTTGTTTTGTTTTTGAGACAGAGTCTCGCTCTGTCGCCCAGGTTGGAGTGCAGTGGCATGATCTCGGGTCACTGCAAGCGCCACCTCTCAGGTTCATGCCATTCTCCTGCCTCAGCCTCCCGAGTAGCTGGGATTACAGGCATGTGCTACCATGCCCAGCTAATTTTTTGTATTTTTAGTAGAGATGGGGTTTCACCATATTAGCCAGGACGGTCTGGATCTCCTGACCTCGTGATCCCAAAGTGCTGGGATTACAGGCATGAGCCACTGCTCCCGGCCAATTAAAGTAGTTTTTAAGAGTAGTTTGGAGATTTAGTTTTTGAAAAGATAACAACTTTTCTTGTCTGCTGTAATCTACATAGAGAAGCAGATTCTGGGTATTCTTTACCTCCAGAATGCAGTCTTCTGTTGAAGGCTTCACTGCTACCTCTTCCACTTGCACAAGAGCAGACTTGCTAGGCAGAGGGAGGCACATTATAAATTATTTAAATTTTATTTAAATACCTTTCTAGAGTTTAATCTTCTTCAGCCAGCTGGGCACCAAATGTTTGATAGCTTCAGTTTTGTACTGGCAGGTGAATCAGACAGAGTCTTCCAATGGAAATACTGACTCTAAAAGCTTAATCACGGAAATTATAATTTGCTCCCTTTAGGGCAGGAAGGGGACCTGAATTAAAGACAATTTTTCTGCAAAGTAAGGGATTCTTTTTTATGGCAATGGTCCCAAGGTTCAAATTGATTAAAAAATTATAGTATTTTTTATTCCACTTTGAGATAGTGGAAGAATGTTTCAGTTCTATTATTATCTGGCCATATTACTTTGGGCACCTCTGTGTGTCAAATCCTCATTTGTGAAATGGATATAACATTTATCCAACTAGATGTGTTCCAAAGATAAGCAAAATACAACATATGAAAGCACAAACATTGTAATATAATTACCACTGAAAAGAAGGGACCATGAGGTAGGAGAAAGAGGTGGCAAGAGGAAGAAGACATTAATACTCAGGAAGATGAAAGCCAGTCATTTGGACAAGGTAGGGAAATCATGAAGTTAATTTCTTAATTAACAATGAATTCTATTTGTATAATTATTATGCTTTCACCTACACTTCCCATTGAACCTCAAAGCTGTCCTGTAACGTATGCAGGGTAAGAGTCATTGTTACCATACTTTATACAGGTGAAAGGAGAGGTTGGGGGAGATAAAGTACCAAATCTTCAGGATCATTCAGTTTTATTTTCTATAAAACTCTGAAAATAATAATTACAAGTTTTTCAGCCAGGGTTTCTCAGAGAAACAAGAGAGAGAAAGAGAGATTTCAATAAATTGGCTCCTAGGATTATGGCTCACAAGTCTGAAATCCACAGGATAGGCCAATGGGCTAGAAACTCAGGCAAGATTTAATACTACATTCTTGAGGCAGAATTCCTTCCCCTCCAGGAACCCTCAGTTTTGGCTCTTAAGGCATTCAACTGATTGGATGAGGTCCACTCACACTATCCAGGATACTCACCTTCACATAAAGCCGAATGACGGAGTGGGGCGGAGCAAGATGGCTGAATAGGAACAGCTCCAGTCTCCAATTCCCAGCGCGAGCGACACAGAAGACAGGTGATTTCTGCATTTTCAACTGAGGTACTGGGTTCATCTCACTAGGGAGTGCCAGACAATCGGTGCTGGTCAGCTGCTGCAGCCCAACCAGCGAGAGCTGAAGCAGGGCGAGGCATCGCCTCACCTGGGAAGTGCAATGGGAAAGGGAATCCCTTTTCCTAGCCAGGGGAACTGAGACACACAACACCTAGAAAATCGGGTAACTCCCACCCCAATACTGCGCTTTAAGCAAACAGGCACACCAGGAGATTATATCCCACACCTGGCCGGGAGGGTCCCACGCCCATGGAGCCTCCCTTATTGCTAGCACAGCAGTCTGCGATCTCCTGGCAAGGCAGCAGCCAGGCTGGGGGAGGGGCGCCCACCATTGCTGAGGCTTAAGTAGGTAAACAAAGCCACTGGGAAGCTCGAACTCGGTGGAGCTCACAGCAGCTCAAGGAAACCTGCCTGTCTCTGTAGACTCCACCTCTGGGGACAGGGCACAGTAAACAACCACAAAAGCAGCAGAAACCTCTGCAGATGCAAACGACTCTGTCTCACAGCTTTGAAGAGAGCAGTGGATCTCCCAACATGGAGGTTGAGATCTGAGAAGGGACAGACTGCCTGTTCAAGTGGGTCCCTGACCCCTGAGTAGCCTAACTGGGAGACATCCCCCACTAGGGGCAGTCTGACACCCCACACTTCACAGGGTGGAGTATACCCCTGAGAGGAAGCCTCCAAAGCAAGAATCAGACAGGTACACTTGCTGTTCAGCAATATTCTATCTTCTGCAGCCTCTGCTGCTGACACCCAGGCAAACAGGGTCTGGAGTGGACCTCAAGAAATCTCCAACAGACCTGCAGCTGAGGGTCCTGACTGGTAGAAGGAAAACTATCAAACAGGAAGGACACCTACACCAAAACTCCATCAGTACGTCACCATCATCATCAAAGACCAGAGGCAGATAAAACCACAAAGATGGGGAAAAAGCAGGGCAGAAAAGCTGGAAATTCAAAAAATAAGAGCACATCTCCCCCGGCAAAGGAGCGCAGCTCATCGCCAGCAACGGATCAAAGCTGGATGGAGAATGACGAGATGAGAGAAGAAGGCTTCAGTCCATCAAATTTCTCAGAGCTAAAGGAGGAATTACGTACCCAGCGCAAAGAAACTAAAAATCTTGCAAAAAAAGTGGAAGAATTGATGGCTAGAGTAATTAATGCAGAGAAGATCATAAACGAAATGAAAGAGATGAAAACCATGACACGAGAAATATGTGACAAATGCACAAGCTTCAGTAACCAACTCGATCAACTGGAAGAAAGAGTATCAGCGATTGAGGATCAAATGAACGAAATGAAGCAAGAAGAGAAACCAAAAGAGAAAAGAAGAAAAAGAAATGAACAAAGCCTGCAAGAAGTATGGGATTATGTAAAAAGACCAAATCTACATCTGATTGGGGTGCCTGAAAGTGAGGGGGAAAATGGAACCAAGTTGGAAAACACTCTTCAGGATATCATCCAGGAGAACTTCCCCAACCCAGTAGGGCAGGCCAACATTCAAATCCAGGAAATACAGAGAACGCCACAAAGATACTCCTCGAGAAGAGCAACTCCAAGACACATAATTGCCAGATTCACCAAAGTTGAAATGAAGGAAAAAATCTTAAGGGCAGCCAGAGAGAAAGGTCGGGTTACCCACAAAGGGAAGCCCATCAGACTAACAGCAGATCTCTCAGCAGAAACTCTACAAGCCAGAAGAGAGTGGGGGCCAATATTCAACATTCTTAAAGAAAAGAATTTTAAACCCAGAATTTCATATCCAGCCACACTAAGTTTCATAAGTGAAGGAGAAATAAAATCCTTTACAGATAAGCAAATGCTTAGAGATTTTGTCACCACTAGGCCTGCCTTACAAGAGACCCTGAAGGAAGCACTCAACATGGAAAGGAACAACCGGTACCAGCCATTGCAAAAACATGCCAAAATGTAAAGACCATTTAGGCCAGGAAGAAACTGCATCAACTAACGAGCAAAATAACCAGTTAATATCATAATGGCAGGATCAAGTTCACACATAACAATCTTAACCTTAAATGTAAATGGACTAAATGCTCCAATGAAAAGACACAGACTGGCAAACTGGATAAAGAGCAAGACCCATCAGTCTGCTGTATTCAGGAGACCCATCTCACATGCAGAGACATACATAGGCTCAAAATAAAGGGATGGAGGAAGATCTACCAAGCAAATGGAGAACAAAAAAAAGCAGGGGTTGCAATACTAGTCTCTGATAAAACAGACTTTAAACCATCTAAGATCAAAAGAGACAAAGAAGGCCATTACATAATGGTAAAAGGATCAATTCAACAGGAAGAGCTAACTATCCTAAATATATATGCACCCAATACAGGAGCACCCAGATTCATAAAGCAAGTCCTTAGAGACTTACAAAGAGACTTAGACTCCCATACAATAATAATGGGAGACTTCAACAATCCACTGTCAACATTAGACAGATCAACGAGACAGAAAGTTAACAAGGATATCCAGGAATTGAACTCATCTCTGCAGCAAGCAGACCTAATAGACATCTATAGAACTCTCCACCCCAAATCAACAGAATATACATTCTTTTCAGCACCACATCGCACTTATTCCACAATTGACCACATAATTGGAAGTAAAGCACTCCTCAGCAAATGTACAAGAACAGAAATTATAACAAACTGTCTCTCAGACCACAGTGCAATCAAACTAGAACTCAGGACTAAGAAACTCAATCAAAACTGCTCAACTACATGGAAACTGAACAACCTGCTCCTGAGTGACTACTGGGTACATAACGAAATGAAGGCAGAAATAAAGATGTTCTTTGAAACCAATGAGAACAAAGATACAACATACCAGAATCTCTGGGACACATTTAAAGCAGTGTGTAGAGGGAAATTTATAGCACTAAATGCCCACAAGAGAAAGCAGGAAAGATCTAAAATTGACACTCTAACATCACAATTAAAAGAACTAGAGAAGCAAGAGCAAACACATCCCAAAGCTAGCAGAAGGCAAGAAATAACTAAGATCAGAGCAGAACTGAAGGAGATAGAGACACAAAAAACCCTCCAAAAAATCAGTGAATCCAGGAGTTGGTTTTTTGAAAAGATCAACAAAATTGACAGACCACTAGCAAGACTAATAAAGAAGAAAAGAGAGAAGAATCAAATCGACGCAATTAAAAATGATAAAGGGGATATCACCACCGACCCCACAGAAATACAAACTACCATCAGAGAATAGTATAAACACCTCTACGCAAATAAACTGGAAAACCTAGAAGAAATGGATAATTTCCTGGACACTTACACTCTTCCAAGACTAAACCAGGAAGAAGTTGAATCCCTGAATAGACCAATAGTAGGCTCTGAAATTGAGGCAATAATTAATAGCCTACCAACCAAAAAAAGTCCAGGACCAGATGGATTCACAGCTGAATTCTACCAGAGGTATAAGGAGGAGTTGGTACCATTCCTTCTGAAACTATTCCAATCAATAGAAAAAGAGGGAATCCTCCCTAACTCATTTTATGAGGCCAACATCATCCTGATACCAAAGCCTGGCAGAGACACAACAAAAAAAGAGAATTTTAGACCAATATCCCTGATGAACATCGATGCAAAAATCCTCAATAAAATACTGGCAAACCGGATTCAACAACACATCAAAAAGCTTATCCACCATGATCAAGTGGGCTTCATCCCTGGGATGCAAGGCTGGTTCAACATTCGCAAATCAATAAACATAATCCAGCATATAAACAGAACCAAAGACAAGAACCACATGATTATTTCAATAGATGCAGAAAAGGCTTTTGACAAAATTCAACAGCCCTTCATGCTAAAAACGCTCAATAAATTCGGTATTGATGGAACGTACCTCAAAATAATAAGAGCTATTTATGACAAACCCACAGCCAATATCATACTGAATGGGCAAAAACTGGAAAAATTCCCTTTGAAAACTGGCACAAGACAGGGATGCCCTCTCTCACCACTCCTATTCAACATAGTGTTGGAAGTTCTGGCTAGGGCAATTAGGCAAGAGAAAGAAATCAAGGGTATTCAGTTAGGAAAAGAAGAAGTCAAATTGTCCCTCTTTGCAGATGACATGATTGTATATTTAGAAAACCCCATTGTCTCAGCCCAAAATCTCCTTAAGCTGATAAGCAACTTCAGCAAAGTCTCAGGATACAAAATTAATGTGCAAAAATCACAAGCATTCTTATACACTAGTAACAGACAAACAGAGAGCCAAATCATGAATGAACTTCCATTCACAATTGCTTCAAAGAGAATCAAATACCTAGGAATCCAACTTACAAGGGATGTAAAGGACCTCTTCAAGGAGAACTACAAACCACTGCTCAGTGAAATAAAAGAGGACACAAACAAATGGAAGAACATACCATGCTCATGGATAGGAAGAATCAATATCGTGAAAATGGCCATACTGCCCAAGGTAATTTATAGATTCAATGCCATCCCCATCAAGCTACCAATGACTTTCTTCACAGAATTGGAAAAAACTGCTTTAAAGTTCATATGGAACCAAAAAAGAGCCCGCATCTCCAAGACAATCCTAAGTCAAAAGAACAAAGCTGGAGGCATCACGCTACCTGACTTCAAACTATACTACAAGGCTACAGTAACCAAAACAGCATGGTACTGGTACCAAAACAGAGATATAGACCAATGGAACAGAACAGAGTCCTCAGAAATAATACCACACATCTACAGCCATCTGATCTTTGACAAACCTGAGAGAAACAAGAAATGGGGAAAGGATTCCCTATTTAATAAATGGTGCTGGGAAAATTGGCTAGCCATAAGTAGAAAGCTGAAACTGGATCCTTTCCTTACTCCTTATACGAAAATTAATTCAAGATGGATTAGAGACTTAAATGTTAGACCTAATACCATAAAAATCCTAGAGGAAAACCTAGGTAGTACCATTCAGGACATAGGCATGGGCAAAGACTTCATGTCTAAAACACCAAAAGCAACGGCAGCAAAAGCTAAAATTGACAAATGGGATCTAATTAAACTAAAGAGCTTCTGCACAGCAAAAGAAACTACCATCAGAGTGAACAGGCAACCTACAGAATGGGAGAAAATTTTTGCAATCTACTCATCTGACAAAGGGCTAATATCCAGAACCTACAAAGAACTCAAACAAATTTACAAGAAAAAAACAAACAACCCCA
>NC_037682.1:84066025-84166773 GCF_003255815.1 Theropithecus gelada
GCATGTTCTCACTCATAGGTGGGAACTGAACAATGAGATCACTTGGACTCGGGAAGGGGAACATCACACACCGGGGCCTATCATGGTGGGGGGGGAGATTGCATTGGGAGTTATACGTGATGTAAATGACGAGTTGATGGGTGCAGCACACCAACATGGCACAAGTATACATATGTAACAAACCTGCACATTATGCACATGTACCCTAGAACTTAAAGTATAATAATAATTAAAAAAAAAAACAAAAAACAAACAAACAAACAAAAAGCTGAATGACTGTAGATGTTAGCCACATCTACGAAATATCTTCACGGAGACATACAGACTAGTGTTGAACCAAACAACTGGGTACCAGACTCTAACCAAATTGACACATAAAATTGACCATCACACTGCCTTACAGAGTGTTTGTAAGATGTAGAAGATAACGGGTGTGCTGATTCAAAGTGGGGAACGCTCTAGATGAGCCCAGGTGGACTTTGAGTTGTTGCTTAACATAGGCATGGGGCATCAGGGCAGAATTCCAGCAGGAAGCCACGCTTTGACAGACCTCTTCACCTCTCCCCAGGCTGCATAGGCAGGAGTGCATCAAGGTGTGTGAAGTCTGAAGCTTCTACAAGTTAGAAGTCCTTTTCAAATAAAAACCACTAAAAATTAGGCATGGATGTAGATTTTCATTTACAATAATAAAAAATCACCATTGTTACAAATTTAAAGCAAGTGAGAAATTACATACTGACAATTTGGACAACATGAACGCATGTCTTCCTCTGTCTTAAATTTCCTTGTTAAATAATATAGAAAAATCAAATTAAAAGTTAATGAAATATGAAAGGAAAGCTAACAAGATAAGTACTGGAATCAATGAAATTATTTTGACATGGAAAGGAAAATTGTAAAAACTAATTTTTCAGATCATACCCAAGACAGTAATTTATTAAGAGAAAGAGATGGATATTGAATAGCAGTAACAAATAGACTTCTGGTTTATTTGATAATCCAAAATTAAGGAAAAAAGCAACTTGTATGACCACACTGAAAAGTTTTTAATTCCTGTTGATTCGATACTTAAATAATGAAAAGTCAAGTTAATTTTCTGGATTTGGTAATGCTTGAGCTAGTCATCAACTTTTAAAATTATACACAATGCATCACTGAGAATCTTCCTGACAGGGGAGAACTTCTCTTTTGACCAGGTAGCAGGGATACAATTTTACATGTCTGATGTTCAGAAGAATTTTCCATACACCAGCTTCTGCCCTCTGCACAGCAAACCCTGCCTCTTTTCCCTTACCCATGCACTTTCAGCAAGTGCTAGGCATATGGGGTGTTCTCTTACTACAAGACAGCTTCTGGTCCTAAACTTTACTGCATGACACCAGTTGAGTCAGCCCAGTGGGTAGCAGGAGTACTCTTGGAAACTTGGTACATCAGGATTACTAGCAATGACTTCATGTTACAGAGAATTGACTATGAGTCACACAAATATGATCCTCTAAATTTAAACCAAAAATATCCTCAACTTAACCTCCTCAATGCCCAGGGTTACTCCAAAACCACCCATCAGGAGGGGAAGAGGGATGGAGGGGAAGCTAGAGTGGAAAGAGACATCAGTTGCAAATTTTAATTAAAATATCTTACTTTACAAATTATACTATATACTATATATGCATAGTATATAAAAAATATATAATTTGTATATATACACTATATATATAATTTGTGTGTATATACACAATATATATACAAGTATATACTTGTATATATATAAATTACTTATATACTTTATACTTATAAATAAATTATATGTACATATAAATTATTAGATATATAATTTATATACACTATATATACAAAAATATGTGATTTGTATATATATGCAATATATGTACAAAAGAATTTGTATATATAAAATATATATTATATCTATTTGTGTGTGTATACATATATATATAAAATATATTATTGCTACATCAGCACTGTGCTGACTCAACTGTTATCACAAAATAAATTTAGGACCAGAAGTTGTCTTGAGATAAGAGAATACCTCATATGCCTAGCACCTGCTGTAAGTACATGGGTAGTGGAAGAAAGGCATGGTTTGTTATGTAGAAGCCAGAAACTGGTCTATGGAAGATTCTTCTGAATATCGGACATGTAAAATTGTCTCTCTCTGCTATAACATTATATATGTGTATGAATATAAATTATTTAATATATACAAATTATACTATATGAGTATAATATAAATATACTCATATACTATATGAGTATAATTTGTATATATACACACACTATATATAATTTGTAGTATAAACATCATATATATCAATATATAGTATATCTCACTATACATCTATATATTTTATATAGTATAATTTGCAAAGTAAGATATTTTATTATATAGTATAAAAATATTATAGTGTAAGATTAAGGATACTTTATTTTGTGTGTGTGTGTGTGTGTGTGTGTGTGCCTGTGTGCATTGCATCACTGCGTGATCACAGCCAGGGCATTGAAAGAGACTTATTTTGGCCAGGCGCGGTGGCTCAAGCCTGTAATCCCAGCACTTTGGGAGGCCGAGACGGGCGGATCACGAGGTCAGGAGATCGAGACCATCCTGGCTAATACCGTGAAACCCCGTCTCTACTAAAAATACAAAAAACTAGCCGGGCGAGGTGGCGGGCGCCTGTAGTCCCAGCCACTCGGGAGGCTGAGGCAGGAGAATGGCGTAAACCCGGGAGGCGGAGCTTGCAGTGAGCTGAGATCCGGCCACTGCACTCCAGCCCGGGTGACAGAGCGAGACTCCGTCTCAAAAAAAAAAAAAAAAAAAAAGAAAGAGACTTATTTTATAAGTAAAAGACTCTGAAGCTTCATTAGTTTTCAGGTAAATCAGCCTCTACCTAGTGCAAAAGTACTTTTCTTTTTCTCCAAAGGGAGAAGATGAAAAGCTTTTCAAAACTGTATGGCACCTCCGTATCATGTGTTAACTTGCATCTTAAGCTCCATTTGTTCTTCGTATACATTTAGGGCTCACCTCCCAACTGGGCAGTGAAGTTTCATGAAGTCAGAGACTGCTATTTCTCACTTTGTATCCCTTGCAACTAGATCAGTTTGGGCAATGAGTAAGCACTTAATAAATATTTTAGTTATCAGCAAAATGATTAGGATTTTATTTTAAAATTTGATAACATTTTAAAGAGCATTTTTTGATCATAAAATTTAAAAAAGCACTTTTGATAGTAAAACCACTTATTAGCAAAATGATTTTAAACAAAATGAAGGGAGAACACTTTTTAAACAATTGTAGTGGCAGCCTTCTAATGAAAGCGCCTGTGGCTGCACAGATTTTCACAGTTTTTATAGCTACAAACAACTTACCGCCATAATGTATCAGCTGAAACCCACTATGATCATTTATTTTTGCTCACGGGTTCTATGGGCTGAAAATTTGGGGCAGCACAACTGGGTGGCTCCGGCTTTAGGTCTCATGAAACTGCAGTCAGATGGTGATCAGATGAGATCAGATGTGATCTCAAAGGTCTCTTCACTCAGCTGTCTGATCCCTGGGCTGGAAGACTCCAACAGCTGGGGCTGAAACAACTGCAGCTCCTCAGGAGTCTCTCTCTGTCTCTTTGTAGTCTCCCCACATAATCTCTTTAGCAGGCAGCTTCTGGGGAGCTGGACTTCTTATATGTTAGCACAGGCTCTCAAGGTGCATTTACTAAGAGACAGAGCTAGTGAGAAGCAATTTTGCCCTTTATGACATGATCTTGGAAAGTATGTAGCATCTCTTCTACTGCATGCATGCTTTTGGTTGGGAACATTTAACTCATTTCCTATACAGTACCAATGTCACATTGTAACATCTGGGATAAGATATGCATTGGTGTGGCCATCTTGAGAAAGTATGATCTGCACAATAGGGGACAGAAGTTTCTAAATTTATAAGCATTTTTTGAAATAATAAAAATGTTTTATACACTCTTGCTAATAACTACCGTTCTTTATGTATCTGACCTTTAGGTGGCCCTGCTGATGAAATAAAGTGTTGCACATGCACACTTGTGGTAGCCTTACATTCAAGGTGCACACCAGTGGATGATGCTACTTTGAAAATATCTGATCCATTCTGTCTGTTGTGGCTTTAAAAGTGTCTTCTATTGTCTAGGCAGGAAGGTATAAAAAAGAATGAAAAAGAAATGTCTTCTAGAGTTCCTCTCTAACAAGCCCATCTCCTTGTTTCCACCACTATCCAATATGGTGTACAAAATTTGATATCTAATATTAGTACAGCCCTATATCTGATTGTACACTAAGAAGACATAACAGGAATCTCTTATGGCCCTATTCAAATTCCTATGCCTCTGGCCTCTTGGCCCTCACTTGGCCACTGCCATAGCACAGACACACTGTGCAGAGCTGGGAAGTTCTGCCTCCTTGAGCTGACTAGCTTCATTCCTGTAGTCTCCAACTCCTTTCACCACTCCTACTTCCAGATTTCAATGAACTGCCATGCAACAGGATATGGGATCTGATTTTCTGAGCAGCTGTCAAAGTTAATTTCCCTGTGGGACAAATTGTGATCAATTGCAGACAGGATACAGAAGGAACCCAGCAGATAAGTGCCCTCTGCTTGCTCCCAATGACAGTTAGTCTGGAGGCAATGTATTATTTCTCTGGAGACATCCTGCAAAGCCAAGTTGGTATACTTACCAAGTGACCCACTATTTCTCTGTGTGCCTCAGCATGCCACAGTGGCCAGCATGGTACTACATCCCATTACATAATTTTTCTTTCTTACCTGTTGCACTTCCTTTGTCACTTTTAATGCTGTGAGATGGCCACTCCCCAAAAAAGCACCATCAATTAATTCTTTAGCAACTCTCTGTTTTAGAGAACCCAGGCCAAGCCTGAAACTATTTATATTAGTATCATTGTCTTCATTTTAAACATGAGGAACCTAAGACTCAGGGAACTTAAGTGATTTCTACAAGTCTCATAGCTGAATGAAAAACCATAGAATTTGAAATAAGATTTTTTTTCAGCTACGAAGCCCACTCGGTTTTTCCTTCTATTCCTTATTGCTTTCTCAAGAAATATAGGACCTAAGGAAGCTAGAAAACAGCGCTGTAGCCCTGAAGGCAACAATGGATTAAATAAACACTGAGAGGTAAATGTAATATAATATAATACAGTCATTACATAAACAGTAATAGCGTTTAGTATTAAATAATAATATCTAACATTTGTTGAGCCCTTACTCTGTGGTAGGCTCCATTCAAAGTAACATGTATGAGTCAATTTAATTTATTTACAAAACTTCATAATTGAACTAGATTATCATCATTACTTTATAGATAGGAAAACTGTGGCATGGAATGGTTTTTTGCACAGGTACCAGGTGGTGAAGTCTTTGTATTTCTCAGTATCCTTTCCTTTGAAATGTAGACATACTTCTTCTCATGTCTATCTCACCACATTCTTGTAAAAATTAACATAAAAATGCTTAGAAAAAATGCAAATATAAAGCATCTTTAAATTAGATCTGTCATTTTGATAAACAGAGTGGGAGACAAATCAATGCACAGGCAGCAATCAGAAAGCAAATCCTAAAGCGTGAGCCTCAGCCAACAACAGGCTCTACCAGTTAGAGCTACATTCCCAAATAAGCATTGGCCAGGCATCCAGATTCATGCCGTGGAAAAGTCCACTGCTTTCCCTCCTGCTTCCAGACCTCACCCACAAACATGAACAGAACTCATGAGCCTTTTGCTCCTCCTCTGAATTCAGCATATGCATTTCCTGTCAATTTCTTCTTATTCAAAGATTACATTGTATCAATAAAATTCACTTGGAAGGAATCACAAGTCATCCTGAATCCTACAGCCTAGAAGATTGGCTAACTTTGTGGGTCTGATTTCCCTTTCAGTCCCTGTTATTATGTGTGAACATTTTTTACAAGGCTGGAACTACAGTGTTGGGGTGGAGGGGAAATTTCATTTTATTTTACTTAATATTACAGGATAAATTTTTAACATATTTCTAAGGAATCACTGCTGTCCAGATTGAGCAGATACCTAGAAGAAGATTTCATCATTATATGTAGTTAATTGTCACTATAAACTTGATAACAGACAAGATCAAGGCAACAGGTAATCCTTCACTGCTCCTCTTTCTAAATCCATTAATCTGACCCCACTATTATTGTATTTTCCCAACCCGAGTTTATCACTGGCTAATCAACCTCACCCTAATTTCCATCAGGTCAGAGACATTTCTTTCTTATTCTGCTATGCTTCAATAAATCACCTATGAGTATTTGGCATGCAAAAGATTTCTCCCCTGTGTCTCAGAAACCACTCAAAATTCCCATTATGCCATGTTTTACATGGAATTTCCCTATCAGCTTAATCTCCCAAGAGCACATAGAACAATGATCAATACAAATTAAAAATAAACAATGCAGGCTGATTATACTTGAAAAGATATTAACTTTAAAATTACTGTTAATTGTATCCCCAAACCCATGATGTGGCTTTGGTGACAGTTGCTATTGTTAACTTCTAAAAATTGAAAAATGTAACATTCAAATAACATAAGCTTTCTTAGGACAGAGACTGTTTCTTTGCTCTAAAGTCTACCTTAACTGATGCTACTATAACCACTCTGCTTTATTTTTAAGTAATGTTTGCATAGTATAATTATTTTTTCATTCTCTCACTTGAATAACTTATTGTATCTGAAGTAAGTTTGTTGTAGACAGCATATGATTGGATCATGTTTCTAAATCCACTCTGGATTTTGGGGGCTTTTTTTCCAAGATAGTAGATTGGAGGCATTGTTAGCATGCATCTCCTACTTTGAAACACAAAATTTTGTGTGGATATTCACACTGTGGATTTTTTCCAAGAAGCAATGCACTAACTTAACAGGAAAACCTAAAGAAACTACAGACCCTTTGAAAGCAGCAGCAGGTTTCAGCCTCCATCGTGAGCCAGGTAGAAAACTGTAAGACCCCAGAGTGTGAGATAGGGATAAACTGCCTCTGGGATATACACTCCCACTGGGGAACCTGGCAATCCAGGCCACAGGGGAAGCCATTAACCCTACCCAGCACCAGAGCTGATTTAGTGAGCAGTGGGGAGTACATGAGAAGGAGTAGCATCGAAACATGCTTTGCATATGCTTCTAGTCTCCAGTGGGATGGAGGGAAGTCATTCCTGATCCTGCCTCACAGGGGACCCCCGGAAGTCAGCCTGCTAAGTCAGGTGGCTGTGGCAGTTGGCGAAAAGCTCCCAAATGAGATTTGCAATACAATCTCAAGTGGAGATGAAATCCCCTGGCCAGAAACAAGGGGCAAGTGGGAAGTGTGCTGCAAACACGAGTGCAAGAACTGGTCACTCCTATTTCATGGGCAGACTAGGAAGGGTGTGGCCTCAAAGCTGAGGTTGCTATCTACCTAAGGAATGCTCATGGCCTCAGACAGTTTTGAGTTCTAAACCCAGATTGCCTGGAACTTAGCTAGCTGCTGCCAGTGGAACACTGCGAGTGTGAGACCTGCCTTGCCAAGTGCATGGGAGCTGGGTGGGGCTTATTGTCACCTACTACTCCATACTTCCCATGTAGACTCCTCTGTACAGCAGAGGTGGGTGCACTCCTCCCTGAAACATGACCCCAGCAACCAGAGAATTGCCTTCAATTCTCCACTGGGATCGTTTCTTGCTCTATACATGAAGAGCCAGAGCAAGGACCTGACCCAGACCCCATGTGCCTTTGCCCTTCCACCCACCCTAGCAGATTAACACAAAGGACAGAAACTTTTAGAAGCTCTATGTCCCAGCCCAGTGCCTGAGACAACAGAGTTCCTCTCCAGATAACACAAGGTAAGCACAGATTCCACCACCATCACCACAGCTGTTGATCTTTTCTAAGCACCACTGACATAGTCCATTACAGCTTCGTCAAAACACAGCATTCAGGAAGGAAAAATCTTGTGTGTGACCTCAACTGTCACCATTGCCTACATTACTCTGGCTAACCTGGAGGTCCTGAGTATTTCCATGTGACCACATCATTACTACTATGACTGGCATTTTAGAAAGCCAAAATATTAAGGCTATTTATAAACAAGGAATCTCACAGTCTACAACACTCCACTGACCCCATCAGAGCTGGTGCTGGTACCCGCTGCCGGGAAACCTGAGGACAGATCACATCACTATCACTAGATCCTATGCAAACATTCCCCAGTACCAGCCTGGAGTATGGCAGCCCCATTGGGAAGTTAGACCCAGAGGAGCAGAAGCATTCACAGTAGCCTGGCTCTCAGGGACTCCTATTCCTAGGGAAAGGTGAGTGTACCACATCAATGAAGCACTCCACGGTACAAAAGAATCCAAATAGCAGGTCTTGAGTCCCAGAACTTTGTGCTTGTGGGCATTTCTTTCAATAAAGGCACAGGTGAAATGCTGGGCTCAACAGGGAATTTCTGTGTCTCTACCCTAATAATCAGGAAGACTTGGTGCTTGTGAAGGGTCTTGGAGAGGTGACCTTTTCTTCCCTTCATCCACCACTGTAGACACAGCTGGAGCTTTGCTCCTCTGAGTCTAACTTCCCAATGGGGCTGTCATACTCCAGGCTGGTACTGGTGAATGTCTGGATAGGATCTAATGATAGTGATGTGACCTGTCCTCAGGTTTCCTGGCAGCGGGTACCAGCACTAGCTCTGATGGAGTCCGTGGAGTGATGTAGACTCTGTGAGATTCCTTGTTTATAAATAGCCTTAATATTTTGGCTTTCTAAAATGCCAGTTACAGCTCATGACAGGTGCACCTGCAATTAGCCTTTCTAGAGTACTTCAGGATGACTGCATCCCCACAAGAGGAGCAACCTCTAGGTGCAGGTTTGCATGAGGGGTAGAGTGACAATGCCTCTTTGCCTGGAACATCTGTATTCTTGCAAGTAAAAAAGGGGACTGTCTAATCTGAATAGATGGAATAATGGATCAAGAGTGTGACTGGGAGGTGGATCATCTTTCTGCTGGCCAGGTAGGGGAGCTGAGGTGGCTCCCTCCCTCCCCACTGAAAAGACCTCACTGTGTTTCACTGAGAGATTCTCTAGCCACCTCTGTCAAGGCTGGGACCTCTGCCCACCATTAGGGTTGTATTTACCCACCTGTTGTAGCCACAACTAGTTTTTATCCATGGATACCTCCCCTTTTGACCTGAAGCCTGAATTGTTCAACCCAGTAAATAAACTACTGAAAAAATATACATTTTGTTGTAATGTACAACACTGGGGAACAAGATAAGCTTCAAGATACTTCTGCCATTCCATCCCCACAGGAGAGAGTGAACCTGCTCAAAAACCAAGCACAGTGCTACTACAACCATCAACTGAGAAAGCCATCATACAAAGACTCACTATAACCAGGGAACTCATACAGAGCCTTTGCCCTGAAAACACCAAAAGCCAAATGAGGGTATAATAAATTATAAACACTGTATTAGTCTGTTTTCATGCTGATGATAAAGACATACCTAAGACTGGGCAAAATACAGAGGTTTTTTGGATTTACAAAATACAGAGGTTTAATGGATTTACAATTCCATGTGATTGGAGAGGCCTCACAATCGTGGCTGAAGGCAAAGAGGAGCAAATCACATCTTACATGAATTGAAGCAGGCAAAGAGAGAGCTTGTGCAGGGAAACTCCAGTTTTTAAAACTATTAGATCCCTTGAGATTTATTCACTATCATGGGAACAGCATGGTAAAGACCTGCCCCCATGATTCAATTACCTCTACCAGGATCCTCCCTTAACATTTGGGAATTGTGGGAGTTACAATTCAAGATGGGATTTGGGTGGGGACACAGCCAAACCACATCAAACACTAAAGTCACATCCTCAAGGAGGAAAAATAAATTTTGATTTGACTTTTTTTTAAGTCAAATCAAACTTAAATTCAAGAATAATTAGAATAAATAGTCTATCCAAAAGAGAAGAAACCAGAAAAATAACAGTAACAATATGACAAAATGGGGTTCTATAACACCCCCAAAAGATCAAACTAGTTCTCCAGCAATGGATCCAAACAACGATGAAATCTCTGAAATATCAGATAAATAATTCAAAAGGTTGATTATTAAGCTACTCAAGGAGATACAGGAGAATGGTGAAAAACAACATAAATTTTAAATGTAATTCAGGATATGAATGAAAAATTTTCCAAAGAATTAGGTATTTTAAAGAAAAACTAATCAGAACTTGTGGAAATGAAAGATACATTTAGGGAATTACAAAATGGAGTGAAAAGTTTTAACAGTAGACTAGACCAAGTAGAAGAAATAATTTAAGAACTCAAAGCCAAGGCTTTGAAATTGACCCAATTAGACAAAAATAAAGAAAAAATAATTAAAGAAATGAAAAAAGTCTCCAAGAAATAGCCCCCTTAAATAGAATAACTGTCAGCCAACAATGTTATATCCAGCAAAAATAAGTTTCATAAATGAAGGGGAAATAAAATTTTTAAAAAGAGTTTGTTATCTTTTATTTATTATTATTATACTTTAAGTTCTAGGGTACATGTGCACAACGTGCAGGTTTGTTACATATGTATAAATGTGCCATGTTGGTGTGCTGCACCCATTTACTCATCATTTATATTAGGTATATCTCCTAAGGCTATCAATAAAGTATTTTTAAGACAAGCAAATGCTGAGGGAATTTGTCACTACAAGACCAATCCTACAAGAAATGTTAAAAGAAGCCATAAATCTTGAAACCATAGGTCAATATGCAACAGAATAAAACCTCTTGAAAGCATAAAACTTACAAGGTCTATAAAACAATAACACAATGAAGAAAACAAAGCATCTAGCTAGCAATCAACATGATGACTGGAATAGTACCTTTTATCTTACTGTTCATATTGCATGTAAATGGTCTAGATGCTCCACTTTAAATATGAAGATTGGCAGAATGGGTTTAAAAAATCACAATCCAAATATTGCTATCTTCAAGTGATTCACCTAACACGTAAGGATTCTTATAGACTGAAGATAAAGGAATAGAAAAAGATATTCCACGCAAATGGCAACCAAAAGGGAGCAGAAGTATATAAGATGAAACAAACTTTAAAGCAACAACAGTAAAACAAAAAAAGAAGATTATTATTCAGTGATGAAAGGATCAGTCCAACGAGGAGATATTACAATCCTAAATATATATATATTTATATATGTATGTATATATATATTTATATATGTATTATATATATACACACACACACAACTCTGGAGCTCCCAGATTGATAAAACAATTACTACTAGACCTTAGAAAAGTGATAGACAGCAACATAATAATAGTGGGGGATTTTAATACTCCCTTGACATCAATAGAAAGATCTGTGGGGCACACAGTCAACAAAGAAACACCAGACCTAAACTACACTCTAAGACAAATGAACCTAACAGATATTTACAGAACATTCTACCCAAGAAATTCAGAATACACATTCTTCTAATCAGCACATGAAACACCCTTCAAGATAGTCCACATGACAGGCCATAAAACCAGTCTCAATAATTGTTTAAATATCAAAATTATATCAAGCATCTTCTCAGGCTACAGTGGATTAAAACTAGAAATCAACTCCAAAAGGAAACCTCAAAACTACACAAATACAGGGAAATTAAACAATCTGCTCCTGAATGATTTCTAGATTAACAATAAAATTAAGGTGAAAATTTAAAATTTTTTCAAAATGAATGATGATAATGATGCAAATTATCAAAATGTCTGGGCTATAGTAAAAGCAGTACTAAGAGGAAAGTTTATAGTGCTCAATGCCTAAATCAAAAATTCTGAAAGATAAAAAATTGACAATCTAACATCACAGGTCAAGGAAGTAAAGAAACAAGAACAAACCAAACACAAAGCTAGTAGAAGAAAATAAATAACAAAGATCAGAGAGAGCTAAATGAAATTGAAACCAAAAAAATTTACAAAGATCAACAAAACAAAAAGTGGTTACTTGAAAAGATAATCAATAAAACATCAGCTAGATTAACCAAGAAGACAGAAGATGCAAATAAGTTCAATTAAAAATAGAAGTGGAGACATTTCTACCACCACCACAGAAATACAAAAGATCATCTGAGACAAATATGAACACCTCTCTGCACACAAACTAGAGAATCCAGAGAAAAACTGATAAATTGCTGGAAAGATACAACCGTTCTGGATTGAATTAAAAAGAAATAGAAATCTTGAGCAGGACAATAAAAAGCAGTGAAATTGAATCAATAATGAAAAATTAGCAACACCACCACCACCAACAAAAACAAAAACAGAAACAGAGAGTGTTACAGCCAAATTATACCAGAAATTCAAAGAATTCATATGAATCCTACTGAAACTGTTCCAAAAGATGGAGAAAGTAGGAATTCTCTGAAACTTGTTCGATGAAGCCAGTATCATCCTGCTACCAAAACCAGGAAAGGGCGTAACAAAACAAACTACAGACCAGTATCCTTGATGAACATACTCAACAAAATACTAGTAAACCAAATCAAGCATCACATCAAAAATAAGATGAATCGTGATCAAGTGGTTTTATCCAGGGATGCAGGGATGGTTTAACATATACAAGTCACTAAATGTGACAGTATCCCATAAACAGAATTAAGAACTAAAGCCATATCATCTCAATAGGTGCAGAAAAAAACATTTGATAAAAATCCAGCGTGGCTTTATGATAAAAGCCCTCAAACTAGGCCTAGAAGGAACATACCTCAAAATAATAGAAGCTGTATATGACAAATCTACAGCCAGCATTATACCGAATGAGGAAATGTTGAAAGCATCCCCCCTAAGAACTGGAACAAGACAAGGATGCCCACTTTTACCACTTCTATTCAGTATAATACTGGAAGTCCTAACCAGAGTAATCAGGCAAGAGAAAGAAACAAAGGGCACCCAAAATGGAAAAGAGGAAGTCAAACTATCTCTGTTTGATGATAATCATATACCTAGAAAACTCTAAAGATGCCTCCAAAAGATTCCAAGATTTGATGAATAAATTCAGTAAAGACTCAGGTTACAAAATCAGTGTACACAAATCAGTAACACTTAACACTTTAACCACGAACAGTGAACAGGATGAGAATCAAATCAACATCTCAGTCCCTTTTGTGATAGCTTCAAAAATAAAATGTGTAGGATTATACTTAATCAAGTAGATAAAAGATCTCTACAAGGAGAACTACAAAACACGCTGAAGGAAATCATAGATGACACAAACAATCAGAAATACATCCATGCTCATGAATTGGAAGAATCAGTATCATGAAAATGACCAGATCATCCAAAGCAATCTAAATGTTCAATGTGATTTCTATCAAAATGCCAACATTACTTTTCACAGAATTTAAAAAAAAATCCCAAAATTCATATGGCACTAAAAATGCCCAAATAGCCAAAGCAATCCTAAGGAAAAAAAAATCTGGAGGCATAACTACCGGAGTTCAAATTGTACTACAAGACTGTAGTTACCAAAACAGCATGATGCTGGTATAAAAGTAGATACATAGGCCAATGTAACATAACAGAGAACCCAGAAGTAATGCCAAATACATATAACAAACTGATCTTCGTCAAAGCACACAAAAACATAAATTGTGGAAAGGACATCCTATTCAATAAATGGTGCTGGGAAAAATGGATGGCCACATGCAGAAGAATGAAATTGGATCCTTATCTTTCACTGTATACAAAAATCAACTCAACTTAAATCTTAGACCTAAAGCCATAAAAATCCTAGAAGAAAATCTAGGAAAAACTTTTCTGGACATTGGCCTAGGCAAATAATTTATGACTAAGACTCCAAAAGCAAATGCAACAACACCATAAATAAATAAATTGGACCTCACTAAACTAAAAAGCTTCTGCACGGAAAGAAATAATCATCCAAGAAACAGACAATCCACAGAATAAAAATAAGTTTTTACAAACTATGCATCTGAAAAGATTAATATCCAGAATCTACAAGGAAATCAAACAAATCAGTAAGAATAAAACAAATAATCCCACCAAAAAGTAGGCAAAGGACATCAACGGAAAAGTAGACATTCTGCAAAAGAAGAAATACAGGTGTTCAACAAACATGAAGAAATGCTCAATATCACTAATCATCAGGGAAAATGCAAATTAAAACCACAATGAGATACCATCTTACCCCAGCCAGATGGCCATTAAAAAGTCAGATATCAATACATGTTGGTGTAGATATGATGAAAAGTGAACACATACATATTGTTGGTGGGAATGTAAATTAGTACAACTTGTATGGAAAATATTATGCAGATTTCTTAAAGAACTGAAAGTAATCTACCATTAGATCCAGTAATCCCACTACTGAGTATCTTCTCAAAGGAAAATAAGTCATTATATCAAAAAGACATGTGCATACATATGTTTATCACAGCACAATTGCAAAGATATGGAACCAACCTAAGTGCCCATCGATCAATAAATGGATAAAGAAAACTATATACCACATATATACACATACTATATATATGCATATATATAACATACATATACACACACACATACACACACACACACACCCCGTGGAATACTACTCAGCCATTAAAAAAAAGAACAAAATAATGTATTTTGCAGCAATTTGGGTGGAGCTGGAAGCCATTAATCTAAATGAAGCAACTCAGGAATGGAAAACTAAATACCTTATGTTCTCACTTATATTCATAGCTGAACTATGGGTATGCGAACTAATATAGTAGTGTAACAGACTTTGGAGACTCAGAATGGGAAAGGGTAGGAGGTGGTTGAGGGATTAAAAAAATACAAATTGGGTACAATGTGCACTATTCAAGTCACTGTGCACTAAAATCTCAGAATTTACAATTATATAATTCATCCATGTAACCAAAAACCAGTTGTATTCTAAAAGCTATTGAAATAAATGGAAAAATATTACACACACACACACACACTGTAATTTTTTTGTCTTTTAATTGGTGTGTTTAGACCACCTAGTGTCATTATTGATAATGGTAAGGTTTAAGTCAGCCATTGTATTATTTGTTTTCTTTTTGTTTCCTATGTTCCTCATTCCTCTGTTTTCCTTTTCTATGAGTTATGTGAACTTACTCAGGATTTCTTCATGATTTGTTTATAGTATTTTTGAGTATTTCACTTTACAATGGTCTTGGTGTTTTTTCTAAATATTACAATAGGCATACATTACTTAAGGTCTACTGGTAAGTATATTTTATTCCTTCAAATGAAGTCTAGAAATTTATTTTCATATACATCTCTTTACTCTTCCTACTTTTTATGTATATGTATTTTAAGTATTTCCCTATGTACATTGAGTACCATAACAGAGATGTTTATAATTTTCATTTCTTTTTTTTTTTTTTTTTTTGAGACGGAGTCTCGCTCTGTCGCCCAGGCTGGAGTGCAGTGGCCGGATCTCAGCTCACTGCAAGCTCCGCCTCCCGGGTTCACGACATTCTCCGGCCTCAGCCTCCCAAGTAGCTGGGACTACAGGCGCCCACCACCTCGCCCGGCTAGTTTTTTGTATTTTTTAGTAGAGACGGGGTTTCACCGTGTTAGCCAGGCTGGTCTCAAACTCCTGACCTGGTGATCCACCCGTCTCGGCCTCCCAAAGTGCTGGGATTACAGGCTTGAGCCACCGCGCCCGGCTATAATTTTCATTTCAATCATCAAATATTAAGAAATTCCTATGAGAGGTAGCATACTCTGTTATATTTTTGCACATTTTTACCCGTTCCACTGTTCTTTCTTTTCCGAAGTTTCAAGCCTCTTCTGCTTATTTCCTTTCTGTTTAGAGAACTTCGTTTAGCCATACTTCAAAGATATATTTTCCAGCAACAATATTTTTTTTGCTTTCCTTCATCTTAAAATGTCTTTTTCTTTTCTCTTCATTCTTGAAAGATATTTTCACTGAATAGAGAATTCATGCTTAATAGCTCTTTTCTTTCAGTGACTGAAAACTGTTGCACCACTTTCTTCTGACCTCCATGATTCCAAATGAAAAATCTGCTGTCATTCTAATTGGTGTTCACCTATAAGTGGTACATTGTTTCTCTCTGGCTGCTTTCAAGTTTTGCTTTTTCTTTAGTTTCAGAAGTTTAAATGTGATGCACTTTTGTGTTGATTTTTTGGAGTGTATCTTATTTGGGGTTTGCTCACCTTCTTAAATCTGTAGGTTTCTTCTTTTGCCAATCTTGAAAAGTGTTCAGCCTTTCCTTCTTAAACTCTTCTTTAGTAGCACTCTTTCTTCTCCTTCTGTAAGTTCAATGATATAAATACTAGCGGTTTCATTAATGTCCCACAGAGGTCTCTGATCCTCTGTTCATTTTTTTTTTTTTTCAGTTTGCTTTTCTTTTATATCCAGATAGGGTATATTCCATTAACCTGTCTTCAAGTTCACTGATTTTGTTTTTTGTCATCTCCATTCTATATTTGAGCATATTTAGTCTGGTTTTTTATTTCATTTATTGTATTTTTCAGTTATCTAATTTCCATTTGGTTCTCTTTTTAAAAGATTTACTTCTTTACTGATACTTTCTATCTTTTCATTTGTTTCAAAGTAATTGTTGAAATAAATTTATGGTGACCGCTTTAAAATTATTGTCAGATAATTCTGATTCATCTTGATATCAGTACCTGTGTATGGTCTATTTCATTCATATTGTGAGTTTCCTGGTTATTAATATAAGTGATTTTCTATTGTATCCTGTTTATACTGGATATTATATTAGGAGGCTCTGAATCTTATTTACTCTTTTTATTTTTAGCAGTCACTCTCTGTTTAGGTGTAGCATGAGGCCCAGCATCCTGCTGGGATGCTGAACACCAACACCCACCAGCACCTTCTGACAAAAGGACACTAATTTACAATGCCTCATTGCAAATGTATAGAGTTGAAGTTCAGCCCCCTCTTAACTCTGCTTATCTCTTCCCTTGAAAAATGGAGCACCAGCCATCATACTGTCTTACTGTCTTTAAGTGGGAGTAAAAAATGGCTCCCACTCTGTGCCTTGCTGCCACCCAAGTTGAGTGTAAGCACAGGGCTCATTCACAAAATATTGCTGTTGTGGGGGTGGAGGCTCAGCCCCTCAATGGGCTCCACAAACATGGATTAGGAATGAAGTGCTTAATTACCCTAATTTTCTCATCTTGCTCAGTCTCATTGACACCAGGTAGTGGTGGAGGCTCAACTTGTCACTGGACCCCAATGCCACTAACTTGATAAGAGAATCAGAGTACTGCCTAGTTCTGCTGGGTGGAGGATAGAAGATAGCTGCCCACTCAGCCTTACAATACTCTTGGTGGTAATTGGAATGCTGCCATCTGCTTCTTCTGAGCAAAGAATGGAAGAGTAGCTCGCTGCTTGGCCCAGCTGACATTACCCAACGGAGAAGTGAAGAATAATATTTGCTTCTAAATGGCAAGGGGTTGGGAAGTGGGATGAATGATTAAGTTTTCACTGGTGACCTGCAACTGTGGGGTAGGGGTGGTATGGTTTTATTTTTCTCTCAGTGTTTGGCTTAAGTACGGTGAATATTGTCAAAAAGTTTTCCTGTTGTTAGGCCACTTTTCCCATTGTCCTTTTTCTAAGGGGAAAAGTCTCCTTTCTTAGAGATTTTTGTCTGTGTCTGTGTCTGTTAGTAGTTCTGGGCTGGACGGTTCTGTAGCTTCCATCAGAAGGCGATACACTTATCACCTCAAGACCTAATATCCTTAAGCAGCCCATGTTCTTTCCATCTTTCAGTCTTCCTAGGCTTGTTACGTTAGGCTTGCTGTGTTATGGCCAGGGTTTTTTAGTTGTAAGAGGGAACCTGGGACAGAAGCCCAGAGAACCCCAGTTCTGAAAGATCTTCCTGTATGTTAGGCAAGTGTCTACCAAATATTAGTAATTTTAATAAATATGTAACTTATGAATGAAGAAGTTACTAATGCAAAGATGAATATAGTGCAGCATCTCCCTGTAGTAGCTCAGATCTGGATTCTTTCAGTCCTAAATTCACATTCTAGATCTGCCACTTACCAGCTTGGGCAAGGTCTTAAACTCTCACATTTATTATCCATAAAATTGATATTATAATCATTCCAGTTGGAAATAAGCAGTCTTCTATAATCTTGACATTTCTTTCCATGTCAAAGTGATTCCATTAACATGTCAATCCTGGCATCTCTTCCAGCTTCTTTCAGTCCACCTCAGGTGAGTGAGGTGACCTACCTGACTGGTGAGTTTGGAAGGAGAAGCTGGGTAGGTATGCTGGAGTTCTGAGTTGTTCCAATTTACCCACACTGGTACCAGCACACTGGATGGAAGCACATCTCCCCAAAGCACCAGATTCACACCCTAACCTGGAGGATCAGAGAAGAATGTATGTTTTATCTAGACATCTCACATTCAAGAAGGAGAGAGGAAGAGGGTGGGCTCTAGATGCCCAGTCCCATTAAAGTGAATTATGAACTTCTGCCTTTCTCCATTCACTGTTTGCTCTTTGCATCTAGGATAGAAGCATTCAATAAATACTTCTTGAGCAATGACAAAAGTCCAGACGTTGTGTAATACAGAGAGGAATATGTTAAGGTGTCTCCCTCACATGTCACGTTGTCTATTTGGAAAATCAGAAATATAAATAGTAACAGGAAACTAGCCTCTTAAATGGTGTAATAGAATATGAAAAATATGGTTAATTGAAGCAAAAGTGTGGAGCATATGTAAACTTTCACAGGCATTACCTAATTCAACCAAATACCCTCCCCCTAAAAAAACCCTGGAAAGTTATTTATAATAATAATGACAATCATGTAAACTAACATTTATTGGGTCCTTACCATGGTAAAGTGCTGAGTGCTTTATATGCATTATCTTCTTCATTATCATAGTAAACCTTTAAATCAGGCACTTTCCTACCTTTAGTTCATGGTAGAGAAAGCCAAAGCATAAAGGAGTGAATTAGCTCTCCTAGGATCACACAGGAAGTTGATGATTCCACCTGCCTCAAAGTCTATTATCTCAATCATCATGTTACACTGCCTCCTCTGCAAACAAAGAAACTGAGGTTTAGTTGTATTCATTTTTGCATGTCCAGAACTTTACAGTGTACATGGAAAACACTGAACATTTAGTAGGTACTAAGGGATAAAATAAAAGCTGGAGGAAAGAAAAGAAGGAAGGGGGCTCTTTGACTTAGAAAAAAATAATCAGCCAGGAAAGCAGAATAATATATTCATATAGTAAGTGGTAGTGGTAGGACTATCATCGCCAGGAAGCTGTTGTTGAAGGGCAACATATTTGCAAATATTTAGAGTTCTGATTTATCTTGAAGAAGGCAGACTGTATACACAGCTGTATTCACTCCTGGGTATTTGTTTGTTCTATAAATTATTGCAATGTGGTGTGTTGACAGTCCAGAGCTATGCAGAAAAACCACTCCTGGGTTACTTATCTCACCCCCAAACATCCCAGGATTCTGAGACCAAGTATTCACCACAAAGCAAGGGCTTTCTATGCTATCCATCCTGGCTGGAGAGTCAGGGCAACACAGACACTTATTAGAGGAATGATAGAAGAGTTAGAAAATAGTAACAATGGTCAATTCTTGATTATCATTAAATAAAAAGTACATTAACTTCATGGAGTCATAATTTATAATTCTTTACAAACATGATTTGAATTTTCATGTCTTTCAAAAATGTTATAACGCTTTGGTTATTTTTCATTGCCTTTTTAAAAAAACCATTCACTATTTAAGGTCATTCTGATATGTGCCTGTCTGATTCTGAATATACAGACTTTATGAGCAAAGGCTACATCTTTGTGGATTTTTAAAAATTTCTTTATCCCCAGTTCCTAGCATAAACTTATAAAATGACACATAAAATTTCTCAGTAAATGACTGAGAAATTCATAATTAATCTTTAAATCTTCTGTTTATCTGTATGCCATCAAGCAATTGAGTGTTTTCGTCAGAAGAGAAAATAGGATTTCACCTGTTGTCAGCTTTCTCTGTCTTTTGCATTCCAATTCATCCCATCTTCTACATCTACTTTCTGCTCATCCTTAAAAGCAGATTGGACTGCCTATTTTTTAAAGCTGTGCTTTCCAGTATGGTAGCCTCTAGTCACAAATGTCTATTTACATTTAAATTAGTTAACATTAAATTATGTTAAAAATGTGATACCTCATTCACACTTGTCACATTTCAAGTGCTCAATAACCTCACGTGGCTAGTGGCTACTGTACTGGATCCACAGGTAAAAACTTTTCCCTCTTCTCACAAATTTTTCTTGGATAGAGCTGCTGAAACCACTTCCTTTTCTCCAGCTCTTAATGGAAAGACTTTATCAGGAGTCTGACTCAAGCTTCTCTCACCACACATCTATGCTTTTAAATGCACAAACATGACTGCTACAATTTTTCAGAATAATCTGGAGGCAAGCACAGAGCTTGTAGGAAATGTCTGGGGGGCTATTGGTGAAGGAGCAGACTGATGAAAATGTCTGAGCTATGACCGTGTTCCACATGTGTATCAGCTTTCTCTAGGACCTGTATTATTTGAGCGATTACGTGTCTAAGGCTAGATTATTTGCCTTCTGATAAAGTTGAGGGGTCAGGTCAAGAAATACCGTATTGCTCCATTCTTCTTCTCTCAGGATGTGAGGGAGTAAGTGTGAATCATTTATATATTTCCTATAAATATTCATGGAAGATTATATATATGTGTAGACATATGTATATATTTACTCTGTGTATGGTTAAAATTCATCTACATTATATTTGAAAGATCTGATGTTTACCATGCTAGAACAACTGTTGTGCAACTAGAAATCACTTTGAAGGGAAACAGTGAGGAGGATGCCCTTGCTGAGGAGGAGCATCCTGGGGTGGGCAGCTTGTGAGCAATATGCCTTTTCCCCAGGGATATTGTTTTCATCCTGATACCGCTGGTCTAGAGCCCAACACTGTGACATTATGGACCTGACTCTTTACTCTATCAGAGGGTCTCTCCCACTGTGAAGCTGCTCTCTCCCACCCATTCCCACTGTGGGAATGGGCCAAACCACTTCTTTTTATCCACTCATTTAAATACAACTGCAATGAAAAATTTTTTATTGAAAATGGGTGGTTTCCAACAAGCCTTTATCTATTAATTTATTGAATGCTTACTGTATGCTGGGCTCATTATGGCCATTAGTTTATTTGATAATTGGTAATACCCTGTGAGGGCAATACCAGTAACATACCCATTTGACAGATTAGGAAATATATTGAAGCTGAGGGAAGTTAAGCATCTTTCCCAAGGTCACATAGCAGATAAATTTAGAGACTCTGAGTCAACATGAAACACATCATTTCAAACAGTTGGAAAAGTGGGTGAATTAGGAAAAAAGGAAGAGGATTTGGTGTTGTATATTCTAGTGATTTATGTTTGCAACAGAGCTGCCACTGTCTAGGGATCCTTCCCTAATGTGGAAAGGCCATCCCTGCCCCAAACTTGACACATACACTATAGTGTGCATTCTTGCTATGTTATTTCCCCATGGACATGTTCATTTTCCAACTGCAGTCTTCCTTCTCAGCCCTGAAACTGCACAGTTGCAGGCCAGCACACTAGGTTTTTAGATTGGTGAATTCCCTATACGCTTCCCTTAATTTTCTCAGCTTTCATTTTCACACCCGTGGAATGAGGCACTGACAGATACCCAGGCAGAGCAACCAAGCACAGGACCAGCTCTAGTTTCAGATAAGATTACTCACAAAGACAAAAGCCTGGAACATTTAACAAATGCAGGTACAAGCAGCCAGTTCAGCCTACCAGGGGCAAGGAAAATAGATTGCAGTGTCAACTTAATCAATGGTTCATCGCTGTACTTTTTCAGTGCTTGAACCTTATTAGGACTGAGGCTGCATTGCCCAGCTGAAAATCAATCTTGAATTTTCAAATAGCTCCAAACTGCAGAAATACAATTGTAAATAATTTGACAACTTTTCCAAATGCCTTGGAAAAATCCATGCAGAGCTAAATGAGGCTGGCACATGAATGTGCCTCTGACTGAGGTTTGGGGGCAGGAAAAGAGGATGAAGAAGTCAGAAGAGTGCATAGTGGAGTTCCAAATCCAAGGCAAATTGACTAAATCCTGTATCTGAGGTCAATTTAGAAGATACTGTGACTCAACACAGCAGTATGAGGGTTAGGGTCTCTCAATACAGAAACTGACTGCAGGCTAAGATTGGAATAACAGATCCTATACAAGAATTATTGAGTTTTTCTTTGGAACCTGACTTAGAATGTAAAAATGTCTTCAGGGATAATATGGGTTACCAGGACAAAGGGAAAGATGCAAAGCTACAGTGACACATTAGCTAACCTAAAGAGGTAAAGAGGGCATGAGGTGGAGTCTCAGAGAACCTAAACAGGTCTATATGTACAGCCTCAAGTTGAGGCTAAATATATGATAGATTAATGTTCAGTGCAGACATTAATAAAGAATTTCTAAGTTATAGGACATAAAAAATCCTAAAATAGTTAATAGGCTCATGAATGCTAAAAAATAAAAAAAGAAGAGACCAAGCAAGAGAGAAATGTTTGCATTGTGATTAAGAATGTGGACTTTCAAAATTAGTGAGAGCTAAATGAAATTCTGGCTCCACCATTTAGAATATGACCTGGTGTAAGGTACTCAACCTCCTTGAGTCTCCATTGCACAGCTGTTAACAAGCCTAACACTTCCCACCTCTTATGGCTTGTTGAGAAGATTAAGTGAAATAATTGAATGCTGGACACTGTGACTGGCACATAATGCATGATTCCAAATGGTATAAGTTGATACTATCATGGTTAAAAAGAGAAAAAAAATAGGATTTTGGTCTAGGTCATTCTTATAGATTAATTACATGACCCTCAAAATGTATATTGAACTCCTAACTCTTGATATCTGCAAATATGACCTTATTTGGAAGCAGGGTCTTTGCAGCTGTAATCAAGTTAACATGAGGTCTTTAGCATGGGCCTTAATCCAATTTTCTTATATGATTTGCATCCTTATAAGACAAGAAGAAACACAGAAATAGACATGCCAGAAGGAAAGATGATATGAAGACACACAGAGAGAAGACAGCCATGAATCCCAAGGCAGAGATTGGAGTTATACAGCCACAAGCCAAGGAGTACCTGGGGATACTAGAGGCTCTCTGGTGTATCCTCCAATAATGGCATTAATGGCATTGGACAAGGGTCCCACCTTCATGACCTCATCTGACAATAATTACTTCCTAAAGGCCCATCTCCAAATACCATCAAGTTGTGGATTAGGGTTTCAACATGTGAATTTTGCAGGGACACAAACATCCAGTCCATAACACATGTGTTAAACTAGTAAGGCATATATTATCATTTTCTCTCCCAAATATATTATGAGATATGGTTAAAGCAGTTCAAATGACATTTTGGGAGAAAGGGCAGAATATGCCCAGTGATGAGTAAGACTTAGTTTTCTCCCCCAAAGCATCTTACAGACTAATGGAAGAGACAGATTGGTAAGAAGACATTCCAACACACTACAGTAAGTGCAGCGCCGGAGGTGAGTCTGATGGGTAGCTCTGGTTGAGAAAAAGCTTCCTGTAGGGGACCCCTAAGCTAAGGAAAAATGATGTGTCTCATTCTTTTTCATCCATGAGGGCGCCTAGCATACTGCAACAGATATAGTTGGTGCTTAATACATACTTGAATGAATAAGTTAATTAGTCAATCATATTGCCACTAACCAGATCATCCAAAGCCTTACCAAGTTCAAGGATGCTCTATGTTAGAATCTCATTATAATATTCTAAAATGTAAGTTGATATAATCTAGATAGTGCATAGGAAAGAAAGACAGAATTTGGAATCTGAAGAATAACTTTTAGTCCTAACTTTGCCTTCACTTAGCCCTGGCACTTTGGATAAGGAAGAGATGGAGAAGGACACATCTAAGAGCAAAGGAAGTGGTTCAGCCTGTCAGCTCTAAAACTGTGATTCTGGGATTCCCTCTTTAGATCTCATCTATGGAGCATTATTTATAACGTCCAGAGTGCTAAAAGGAGCACATTGTTCTGTGTAAGGTAGTAATTCCTGAAAAGGGCCTAAAATTCAAATAAAAACCACAAAATAAATTTTTGTTGAATTGAAGGAGTAGTATAATATAGAGGTTCCAATGAATTTTATTCATTCATTCAAAAGTATTTATTTAGCTACTACTAAGTGTCAGGTTAGGGGCCAGGTAATGATGTATTGATATCTATATTCAAAGGAACATGTACACATCTATATATTTAATTTTTTAAAAGATTAAATCTATTTCTCCTAAGAACTTTCTAAAAGGCTTTTTAAAGTTTTCAAACTAAGTACTCTGTAGCCACAGTCTTGTGTTAGCAATGCTCTAAGGAAGGAATTCCATCTAATGCTTTTAGTGCTTGGCTCTTATATCTGAACCGTGTGGTTATTGTAGTTGACAAAACCCAAAAATAGCTTTATAAAATGCATCCCCTTATTCCCCTTAGAATTTGAAATGTTTTAATAAAGTTTATACTTCACTTCCAGTTTTGGGGAATGTAAGTATATTTTACAATTCTTTCTGAATTCAAGCCCATCTCTGTATCAATTCAGGTTTCCTCCTCAGCCTTGTCTACAGCCTAAAGGATATGGAGTTCAAATACATAAAGGAATGTTAGTCCAGATCTCTCCTCTCTGCCTTAGCCTTAGTTTCTAAAGAATCACAGAATATAAACAGTAAAATGATCACAGGAGTGATTTCATCCAACTCGTTTATTTTACATATAAAGAATAAGGCCTAGAGGCATGAAGTGATTACCCGATGTCACTAGCTAATTACTAGTGGGATTGAGACTATAAGTCCAAGTCTCCCTCTGTGGCAACTACTCAGTTCTGCTGTTGTAGTACAAAAGCAGCTATAGACAATATATAAACAAAGAAATGTGCCTGTTTCAATAATACTTTATTTACAAACAAACAGTGGGTCAGATTTGGCCAGTGGGCCATAGTTTGCCAATTCCTGGTCTAGACCTGTATTTGCTATTCCTGATCCTAGAAACCCTCTTCCTCCGACTGTCAGGGTTGAGAATGAAAGCTACCATCCTTCTTCCCTTGTTGTAACAACAAGATCATGTGAACGCTATACATTAATTCCACAGATATCTATTAAACACCTACTTGATGGGGAAAAAAGCAATGTAACAAAATACGCTGTAATAATAATAACAGGATATTTTATCTGCTGAGTACTTACTATGTCCAAATTACCAGGAAAAGTGCTTTTGTCTATATACCTCTCATTATTCTTATGAAACCCATGTTACTTCCAAGGAAAGCAAGGCCCAGTAGGGCTAGGAAACTCACATAACAGCACTCAGGCCAAAAGTCCTAGAGCTAGAGGTAGGATTTGAATCCAGATCTGCATGGCTCTTACCACTGCCATCTACTGACTTCCTGAGATTGGGGGTGTAAGAAGGAAAGTTGTATCCCTGGGTTGCCTTCAGTTAGTACCAGGGATCCCTCTCTCTATTCCTGACTTCTCTCTTGTTTGGCAGTAATTTGTGTACACATAGACAACCAAGAATGATGCGAGTTATTGAATCAAAGTAATTACAGAAAATCACAGTGGTGTGTTAGTCTAGGTTTCAAAAGAAGATTGAAAGCCAAACTATAGACATGTTAAAAAATAATATAGCAATCAATCTCTCAATATGTGTGATTCACGCACTCTCTCTGACCAGCACAGTGCCAGGTACTGCTGCTCACACAAGCAAGATTTTGGAGCCCTGAGATTGAGGGTTGACTCTTCAGCTACTTAGCTGAAAGAATTTAGGCCACTACCTCACACTTCAGTGGTTACATACTCTTTTAATAAAAGAAGAATATTTTATTAAAGTCTCACCAAGGCCCTTTCTGGCTCCAGCAGTCTAGTTAGTGAGTCCACCAGGAAGGTGAAGTGCTACACAAGCAGCCCATCTGGGGTTGGAAAGATCTTTAAAGAACTACCCCTGATCCATAAGGTTCTTGTGAAGGATCTTTCTAGGGAACAAAATTTAACAAGGAGCACCTGACTTTGATGCAAAGGTATGCAACTGTATTTGCATGAATATACATATGTGCATATTTGCCCAACACTATAATCTTGCTCCTTGAAAATGGAGGGTAAAAGTGGACTGAACAACAGGTCTTCTCCAGCTAAGACATAAGGAGGGAGAGAAATAGAGGTGAGTACATCGGGGCGCCATTGAATAATAAACTAAAACACTGATGACTATGGGAGAAATGTCAGATTCACATACATTTTTAAAAGAAAATAAAATAGATAGAATGGCTGTAAGCTCACAGTTCATGGAAAGATTCAAACAGCAGCTGCACAATAACTTTTTTGAAAATTATATATAGGAAATTCAGGTGCCAGATAACAGTATAGCTAGAGAGTAACCAAGATTCTGCCTCTGAAATTGTATGACCCTAGGAAGTATGAAGAGATTTGTTAGCTCAGCCCCTGCACTGACAAATCAAGTGTAGAAGTATTCCAGTGATCATTTGGGTTTAGCTCCCTCTCCCGTGGAGTATCATGAGCACTTAACACAGCCTTTCTACAATCCCAGAGGACACTTTCTCTTGCCTTAGGGCTTAGACAGCTCTACAATCATTAATTTGTTCAACATGTGTGCAGTGACCTTGAACTCATTGTGTTTTTTCACGTAAGATAAATAGTGCCTGGGAGCTGCAAAGGTGGCTCCATGGAGTTCCCAGCCCAGTGCTCTCCAACTTCCTGTTCACAATCTACAAATCCTTTGATTGCCATTTGGAGTTTTCCTCTGGGTAATCAGAATCCTCAGTGAAATAAGTTACCTCCCTTGTCACTGAAGTGTAACAGTTGGATTAAATATTCTTTCATTCATTTAACAAATTGTATTGTACCCTCCATGTGACAGGCTTGGTGCAAACCACTGGGAATACAGGAGCTACTTGCAATTAGCCTTACCTACACTTGCTTCACAACATTAGTGTTGTGATTGATAATGCCTTGCATCTGGATCTCCATGTACACCATGCCAGGACTGAGAGGTCATTCCAATATTCAACAGAGAGAAGCATCACTGCTGGAGCCAAGCGTGATGAGATGAAATGGAATGCAGTGTCAGCAGTAAAGTCTGATCACAGGAATGATTTAATCCAACTCCTCTATTTTACAGATAAAGAATAATGCCTAGAGGAATGAAGTGATTACCCAACGTCACTAGCTAACTACTAATGGGGTTGAGTGAGACCAAAAGCCCACAGGAGTTATACTCTCTTCCACCAGGTACATCTTTGTTTCTGACTCTTTTATTTAACTGCTTTCAGAGGCTTAGCAATAAGTTGCCCAACATTATCTCTGACTAAGCTCTCAGAAAGTCTTTATTAAAGTCCATTGTTTGGACTCTATTTTGGAGCTTGTCCATTCCTCCATGCAGATTATCCAACTGAACATCCAACTCAAAAGTTTCCAGGAAGGCTATGATGCCCACCTCCAGTTATCACATTCTCTGACTTCTCTCTCAGTAGATTTCCCTTTACACAATTCCTAACAGAATAAAGCTGGGGTGAAAACCATAATAATATTAACAATAACAACAGCAGTACATATTGTCCATTGATACTCAACACATCATATCTGTACTTCTAAGCTCTCAACTCTACTGCAAGGGCCGAAAACCCAGAACTTGTATTTTCCATATGTGCCTCCTCCGATATTTGTGTTTGAACAACTGGGCACTTGCAGAAGATTTGCAAAACATAAAAGAAAAAGGAAACCATTATTTTCAGCTATGTGCAGGCAAATGTGCATTAACAGGTAGAGTGTTTTTCCAGAAGATTTCTGACATATACTTGATAATCACTCACTTCCATGATCCTGGCAGTCAGGACCACAGGCAGAGGCTCCTCTGTGATTCCTGGACATCTGTATATTCTGAAATCCAACAGTGATCTTCCTAATTATCCTGTCCCAGGCTGTTCCAAGTTGTATAAGTCTCTCTCTGTGTTAAATCCCTTCCTTCCTGAAAGTCCTAAGTGGCTTCAGTTTCCCTAACAGATCTGCATGGAAGATTATAACTAACGCACATAAGTAGATAACATTATTGAGTCATACTATTTCTCAGGCAGTCTTCTAAATGCTTTATGAGTATTTTCTTGCTTATTCCTCATGACTAATTATTTGCCTCATTTGTTGATGAGGAAATAGGGAACAGAGATAAGAAGCAACCTCCTTCCACAATGTCTCCCAGGAGCTGAATGGAAAAGTTGAGAGGAAGCAAAGGGCATCTGAAATCTAGACAGAGCCAGATCAGTCACCTAGACTGTCTGGGATGAACCATCCCTTGGAGAAGGTGCCAGCAAAAAGTTTAGGCAGGCAGACAGGACATAGGATACAGAAAAGTGTAGTCCAGGAAGAGGTACAAGGGTCAGTTTCAGAGGAGGTAAAAATGGAAGATACAGATAGGCAAAGAGGCAGTTAGCATCAGTGAGGCCTGGCAACATGAAGCAAGACACCAATTGCTAAAATAGGACATAGGGCCGGGACTAAAGATGCCAGCAGGGCTCATCTAAACTATCAGAAGTCTAAGTCTTGAGGAAACTTCAGTACCAGGCCAGCTAGCCAAGCAGGGACTCAATACAGCTAATATGACAATAATTTGAAGTGGAACGTAGGGTCAAAGCACAACAATGCCTACTGGAAGATAGGAAGCCTTCAAAATATAAAATGTGATGTCATGCCTGAGTATGTTCTTAGCTAGCTCTCCTTAAACCATTCTGAAATTAAACCAAATTGTTCTCAGTGGCAAGTAAGAAAATGGGTTTAGACGTGAATGTCAAGAGGTCTCTATTTTGGAGTTTATAAAAATGAAAGAACAGGAATTAGATAACTTATTCCTGTATCATGCTACCTTACTCTTTTCTCTTATCTTCCCTTACCTTTTAGCCATTCTCTTGTCATAGAAAGAACCATGGCTACACAAGATCTAAGGAGTGGAAGCTACAACTTCCACTGGACAGTTTATTAGCTTTTCAATTAAAAATACACTTAACCCATGTGGGATGTCATCTTTTTATAATCAGTGTTGCCATGTGGGGAAAATCATTCACACTACTTGCATGTAAAAAATAATTTAACTTTTATCATTAAAATATGTGGTAAAACCCAGAAAGCATCCATCATGAATACAAGATACTTTCAATAAAAAGTAAGTTATATAGTAGGTAAAAGAAAAAATTGATTATCTGACTATGATTTATCAAGGGATTGTGTGGCCAGAGCTATAGATCAACAGATGTGTTCTGTCCTGTGTGAGATGCTGAGATGAGAAAGCCTAGACACAATTCATCATTAAATGGAAGCGGTGCCTCTAGCATCAGGCTTGAGAAGGCCCAAAGGGCACAAGTAAACTACACAACAGGAGAAGTGCTCTGCTTCTTTCTTAGTGGAGAAGGAATAAGGTGAAATAATTTGTCCTTTACTTTGAAAGAGAGGTACTGGCATGCCCAAAACACTGGTTTCCTATAATCTTCTCCAATATGGCAGATCCTGAATCTTTGTATGTGGGATTCCTGCATATTCATTCAACTGGTTTACTCAGGAGGTGTATGCAGAAGGAAGTGAGTGAAGTGGGATAAAGCAATGAGAGGAAAGCCAAATGGTCTCAACTAGAGACTACCTTCATTTTGGTGGCACAGAGAAGCTCTGAAGAACAAATTATACCACAGACAGTCCCACCTTGAAGTGAGTGGGCTGGACCTTTATATCACTATGCCAGTGAGTCTTTAGCTGAATGTTGTCCCTAAAGGAGTGAGGAGGGATAGCTTACAACGTGAGGTGTTTTTTTTTCTTTTGTTTTGTTTTTTAGTCTAATACAATTCTCCAAAGAAGGAGACAGCTGTAAATTATTTTCAGCCAATATTCCCAGCAGGTAGGTTATGGATACACTGGTTAATTTAAAACATCTGAGCAACTTCAAGGATGTGGAGGGAAAAACATGCTTTTAAACTGTTGGTGGGAGTATAAATTAGTTCAACTGTTGTGGAAGGTAGTGTGGTGATTCCTCAAAGATCTCGAGGCAGAAATACCATTTGACCCAGCAATCCCATTATTGGGCATATACCCAAACGAATACAAATCATTATACTATAAAGACACATGCATGCATATGTTCATTGCAGCACTATTAACAATAGCAAAGACATGGAATCAACCTAAATGCCCATCAATGATAGGCTGGATAAAGAAAATGTGGTACATATACACCATGGAATACTATGCAGCCATAAAAAGGAATGAGACCGTGTCCTTTGCAGAGACATGGATGGAATTGGCAGCCATTATCCTCAGCAAACTAATGCAGAAACAGAAGACCAAACACTGCATGTTATCACTTATAAGTGGGAGCTGAATGATGAGAACACAAGCACACATGGTGGAGAAGAACACACACTGGGGTCTGTTCGGTGGTAGAGGGAGGGAGAGCATCAAAAGAATAGCTAATGCATGCTGGGTTTAATACCTAGGTGACGGGATGATCTGTGCAGCAAACCACTGTGGCTCATGTTTACCTCTGTAACAAACCTGCACATCCTGCACATGTAGCCCTGAACTTAAAAGTTGAAGAAAAAAAAAATCTGAGCAAGGCAGCAGACCACTACACAATTGCAGCCACTACAATCGACCCCTTGCTCCCCTAACTTCTAAAACCATTTTAAATTTCCCTCCCCTTGGGCCTTCACTTCTACCAGTCTAGGTGACTTGCCTGATGGGTTCCCCCAAATGTTTAGCCCTAGGGTGTCTGAAACCCTGGTTACTATGCTCTCATTAGGCCATGATTATTCTGTTTTCCAATTTGCACTTACAAATAGTCGTGAGAGTACCGAGATGCACAAGTGAATTATCTCTATACTAAATATATTTCTCCTTGACTTCATTATGTAGGAGCAACTCTATAACCTTATGATAATCAGGGTTAAATATCCCCACCACTATAGCAACTCTTTTATTTTGTTGATAGTCAGCTGGGTTGAGGGTAGCTAGCATGAGGTTGAAGCCATAGCTTTACATTAGGAATATATTTACTGTGTCCCCTGTGGAAGCATCCGCCTCTTGGGCCTAAGACCTCTAAACGCGCAGCACAAACATTTTCAAAAATTAGATGTAAAAACATCGTAATTTTTAAAATAGTGGGAGTGAATATTAATGATGCCACTTCTACTCTCACCCCTTGTTTCTAAGACTCACATATTCTACTTGTTGGTTATTATCATAATGCTTAATGATTTAAAGTGTATACCGACGGCTCCTTATCTTTCCATGGTATCTTCTCAAAGCTAGTGCTTCAGCTGTGGCAGCAACAGGCTATTTCATTGCTCTACAATGTCATAAATTTCAGGATTAGGATGTGAGCTAGGACCAATGGATACCATAGCAATGTGCTCACAGCCACATCTCCTTTTCTGTAAAGCGGGCAATGTTATACAGGATTCTGTGTTGTTAGATCAGTTATTCTGTGTGGTTCTGGATATTGGTGCTGACCAAAGCACTACGGGCAGGCAAAGGTGAACCCATGTCTAGACTACATGGCAGTCACATTCAGGATGAATTACTGCCCTTTCCAAGATCAAAGAGATTCAATCTAACAACTTGATGCCTGTTTGGTCTCTTTTAAGGTTATATTAGAGGCTCATCACTTATCTATGCTGCTGGCAGGATGCCAATGGCAGTAGCTAGATGTGCTTTGGTGAGCCCATGAATAGCCTCCATCTCTGCCACCTTGGCTAATCTTTTTACTGAGGTAGCCAAGGAAAAAGATTGGCTTACATCTCCTGGCTGCATTAGCCTGTTCAGGACGCATAATGCCTCTTCTGCCATGGATGCTCTCTTGTGGATGTTGACATATGATACAAAATCCTTATACGTTTTTCCCACTTCCATAGTTTGATTCACATGGCTCTTTCTCTGTACTTTTTGTCCCCAGGTGTCCAACCTTGCTCCTTCCAAAGTTTCAACTCTGACCAACTAACTAAGCCATTTACCATCGCCCATAAGTCTATGTAGATCCTTAGTCTAAACCACTTTTCTCTACACAGAAAGTGAATAATCAGGTTCAATTACCTGAGCTCTTCCCATCGTCCCTGTGGAACTGTGGTACTGCTGTTGCATGTATAGGCAACATAAAGCAATGGGAGGTTTGCCTGACTTTTTCCGTGGCATTTTAGGGCCTGCTTCTATTCTCTCTCTCTCTCTCTCTCTCTGTGTGTGTGTGTGTGTGTGTGTGTGCCATTTTCCCTCCCCCGCTTTATCTAGTTTTATTCAAATACAGTAAATGGAAAGGGTTTCCACTCCCCACTGTATTTTAGGGGCTCTCCTGAATGAGGCTGTCATGCATGCAGCAGCAGCTCATGTATGGTTCATATCCACATACCGTGCCAGCCCATCCATGAACCAAATTCGGCTTTTTCCTCCTTTATCAGCTGGTCATGGGGAGCCCTCAGCATGAGGGCCTACGTGGGAGCCGAGGAAACAGCAGCAGTACAAGATGTGAAATTGGGGTCTGGGTCTCCTGTTGTGCAGTTTACTTGTGCCCTTTGGGCCTTCTCAAGCCTGATGCTAGAGGTACCACTTCCATTTAATGACGAATTGTGTCTGGGCTTTCTCATCTCAGCATCTCACACAGGACAGAACACATCTGTTGATCTATAGCTCTGGCCACACAATCCCTTGATAAATCATAGTCAGATAATCAATTTCAATCAGGTCCTAAAATCTTGTCAGGAGAGGTTTTAGAATGATATAGTTCTCTCCATATCTTTCTCAACTCTAGAAGTGTAAGAGTATTTCCTTGTGTGGAGTATTTCCCCAAAATTCAAAGGGGACTCTGAAGTGCTCTGCTTCTTTCTTAGTGGAGAAGGAGCAAGGTGAAATAATTTGTCCTGTACTTTGAAAGAGAGGTACTGACATGCCTAGACCACTGGGTTCCTATAATCTTTTCCAATATGGCAGATCCTGAATCCTTGTAAGATTCAGCACCCATCTTCTTGGGTGCATGTTTCATTCCAAGGCATCCAAATTACTTGCCACTTACTGTTTATCAGGTCAAATTAAATGGCATTATCTATTTTGTAGACTAATATGATGTTTTGAATTGTCCTGACAGTTCAGGCCACCTTAGAATAAATTATGACAGAAAACATGAGAATTTAAAGACCTGGAACTATATTATAAATGTATATTTTTGTTTTTAATGATCGTTCTTATTTAGTATGGAAAAGAACACAACTGCCAGATCAATAGCTTCACACCATGTATCAAAGTCTGTGTTAATCTTCTCTAATAAATCTACCACATCCAATATAACAATCACAATTGGGACTGCTTTTTGGTTACATAAAGATGGTTCACTGTTACCCGTCATGATCTATTGTTTTTTGTGGGGTCCAGATGATGAAATAAAAAGGGATATGATGGGGACTACTAATCATAAGGGTGGCACTAAATGCCGTCATTCTAGGATGTGTTCCTATTTTTATTTGCTTGGGACAGTTTTAGGACCTTCAACTTGACCTTTCTTTTAACAGTTCTTAGTTGTACAGAACACGGAACCAGTATAAGGATTTTATCAACTGCTAAACGCCTCTCTCAATCATATCTTTGGGAAATAGTGACATGATCAGGTGAGTCTGTGGACCTCAGTGAATCTGTTTTCTAACATCCACCACATGCCCGTTCTATCAGAGGGACCATGACAGCAAATAGCAATGTCAACTCAGAGTCTCTATCCAAAAGTTCTCGAAAGATCTATACATCCCCCTTGTTCCACTATATTGTGTATACTCAAGTGAATAGCCATTGGAGAAGAACTGCAGGTGTTATTACTGTATACACTTGCCATGATGTTTCAGATTATTTACCATGGGGACCCACCTATTCATCAGCTAATTGTCTTGGAGAGTGAGAACCATCTCAGGTGTCAAAAAAAAGAGATTATAACTTCTGTTGTGGCAGCTGATGTCAATCTTTTGATCAATTTATGATCTCTTAATTTTATCTATTAAGCAATTAATGTATTGGGTGACCTCCTTTTGTGCCTTTGAAAACACCATGTTTTATGAACTCTCTCCCCAGATTTCTTAGGGATAGCCCTCCTATCGGCCTGTCCAATCTTGTTCTCCATGGCAGCAATTACACCTACCTTGCTTCTGATTGCAGATGCTGTCACCTACCCATCGTTATACCATGATCCTATCATCTCTATTGCTACCACAGAGCTCAATTCTATAACAGGATCATCTATTCTTTGTTTCCGTCTGCATAGAGCAGCCACTAGGAGACTATCAGGGATGCTGGTGCTTCCCTCACCAGCACATTCCCTATCACCTGGTAAACAGTGTCCTCTGGGCTTTCATGAAGAACATGGTCAGCTATTCCAGTCTCCTGTAGTAGTTCTATTCTAGCATACCCACTTATCTGGGCATTTTTATATTCCTCTTTCCACAGAGAGCAATAACAGTCCTGGCATCCCTATTTTGTCTGACATGAACCACTGCTTACTTCCAAGATTTTTTTAGCCATCCCCACACTCAGGGTTATTGCCAAGGTACTAAACACCGTGTCACAGAAAAGTGCCACACACACCCCCTGTCCCAACAAGCTTTATATTGTATGCCCTTGATCTAGCATCTTTAAGACCCACTCACAGATATGGTCTTTGACTCCTGGCCTATATATATTAGCATAGTCCTAAAGCTATTTTGGCATATAGTCTCTCTCCTACCTTAGTAAGAGAGTTAGGTTATGTTGTAACTTCAGTTATGCACCTAGGGACCAGAGGAGGTAGGGCAGATCATGAGGCATCTCAAAAGGCAGGCAGGAGGCCTCATTTACGGCATCTCATAGTATTTAAGTCAGGAGGCAGGGCAGAAGTACTCTATCGCCAACAAAGTGAAGAAAGCTATTTCCGCAGGGCCAGGGAGTTCAGGGGAATTGGGGGATTCAAAGTTCTCAAGGGCATCTACCAACTATCCCATCCCAAGTCTCAGAGTCCCACTCCTTCCCCATTAAGATGATTTAGGCATAGAAGACTTAGCTAGGCAGGGATTTCAGGCTTCTATGAAGATCTGTTCTCTTCTAATTAAGTCCTGTTTTGACTCTCAGATGTACTTTCCCTCTGCAGGAGATGAGGGCTCTTTTGAAAAAGCTTCCAAGGAAGTTTTCTGCCACTCACTTTGATTTAAATTGTTGTTATCTAGATCTGAAACTGTCATTATCCCTCTTACATGAATCAGTGATGCTTAGGACAGCCAGTTAATGCCATAGTCCTTAGAGTTGTTACATACTGATAGATCTCAAACACCCTTCACATTGCACTAGATAGTGCATCCCTTCCACATGGATCTATCCCACTTGACCTCAGGAGAACACCTTGGCAATTACACTGCTACTGCATGCCAGAGACTCTCAAGACTCCACTTAGGACAATGACGGGGTCCCCATTGCCGTCCAGCCAGTGGGGGATCTAATTTCAGAATACCATCTCAGCATTGTTTGTGGTACCAACTGCCCTATGTCTACAAGCAGAACCTGAGAGGGGAAATGGAGTGCTCTCAAGAGAGGGAGAGCAAGGAAATCAGTGACAGGGCAGGACAAATGCTAAGCAAGTATCTGACTTTGGGCACCACAGAGTCAGTCCTTCCTTGAGGCAACTGGACTGGTTTTTGTCAGTCTGTCACCATCTGAAGTCTGCAGTAGGTGAGGAGGGAAGCACATAGCAATTTCTGCTCTCATTTACCAATGTATAATTCCTTAGAGAGAGAACAGCTGTAAATTGTAATCACCAGCACTCCTAGTAACTTGGGGATGATGTGCAGCAAAGAAAGGGAATCTGGGCTGGGTTTCAACGGTACCCACTATATAAGAAAGTAGGATTGTGTACAACAAAATTTTAAAGCTTCTAATAGAATTAGTCAATTGATTATTAATAAGTAATCATTAATGATTGATAAAATAATAAATGTTTTAAACTCAAATGAACAGCTGCTGATGTGAGATGAGTTCCTTGTCACAAGAAAAGTGCAATCAGCCCTGGCTGGTCATATGGAGCGGGCAAGAAGCAGGTTCAGTGGGCTTCAGGTCTCTTCCATGTCCAAGATGCTATTACTAAACTTCAGTTGCCAGGAAGAAAAATTAGGAAAATGAGTGAGGAAATATGAAAAATTGAGAAGGGGAAAAAACAAAATCAAAGCCCTAAAGAAGAGAGTATTTAGCTAAAGTCATTGGCCATGGACAAGGTTGGGGGTGCTTATAAACCCTGGAAATGTTATGCTAAACTGTTTGTAAAGGAAGCATGGACCAGGCACAGTAGCTCATGCCTGTAATTTCAGCAATTTGGGAAGCCAAAGCGGGCAGATCATTTGAGCTCAGGAGTTCCAGACCACCCTGGGCAACATAGCGAGAACTCGCCTCTACAAAAAGTTTAAAAAAAAAGAAAAAAAAAAAAAGGCCAGGTAAGATGGCATGCACCCACGGTCCCAGCTACTCAGAAGGCTGAGTTGGAAGGATTGCTTGAGCTCAGGATGTTAAGGCTGCAGTGAGCCATGATTGCACCACTGCACTCCAGCTGAGCAAGACCCCGTCTCAGTAAAAGTGAGAGAGGGAGGAGTGTTCATTTTGGTAGAACACCAACCCATAGTTTTCCTCATATCCACAGAAGTTTCTGTGCAATAGTCAGACATTAAGGGCACAGTGAGAGAGGGGATCACTGTTACAGAAACAAAAATTCTTCATTGGGAATTCCCCTCACTTTCCACACATCAGGGCTGGGCTTCCTTGCACTGTTTTGAACATGTGTTAATTGAATTTCTATAAGGGAAGATTGAAATAAAAATGTCAGAAAATAAAGACTCCACCTGAAATTCTGCCATATGGCTTACAATTTTTAGACTGAAATTTTGAAGGCCTAGTTTTCTAATGGAGAAAAGACCAAAGTGATTGAAGACACTTCATTTGTCCTAAATCTGAAATGAAGCCATTCTTGGTGACCGCCCCTAACCCCTGCCCTTGCTACATACATTTTGACTCCTACTGCAGTGAAAGTTCAAATTTGAGAATAAAATTATAAGGAAGAATGGCCACAACTAAAATTTGTATTGTATAGATAATACATTTCTGTGGAATCCAATAAGCCCCAGTTCTGCGTCAACAGCTTATAGAAAGATGAAAAGATGCTCAGTCCTTATTACTCACTGAGCAGCTCCACTTCCTGATTCATTGGTTGAGCACGGGCCTGACCTGCAGTACATGCCGTTCTGTGATTTTTATTAGGACAACATTGATTTGGTCTATTGCATAGACTCATGGAAGGGATTTTACGGTTAATCTAAATGACTTCCTTATTTTACCAATTAATAAGCTGAGACTCAGAGCAGAGAAGTGTCATGCTTGAGAATGACCGAGGTGAACCTAGTCCTAGATAATATTTTATGGAACTAAGAGCAAAGATTCTGCAACCAGATTGCCTGGAGCCAAATACCAACTGCCCTTTATTGGCTGCATGACCTGCAGCAAGCCAGATAACCTCACAGTTTACTCCCATGTACAATGGGGATAGTGTTATTGTAGACACAACTGAATGCTTGGAATGGCTTAGCACAGGTATTGTACATGGTGACGGCTCAGTTAATATTAGCTTTATTGTTATTTGGATAAAGGTCACCGAGCTCCAGATTCAGTATTTTGTTCAATAAAGAACACTGGATTCAAAATTCTTGATCTTTCACCATCTAGATGGGACACTTTGGACATCTGACAATCTCTATGAGCTCATTTTCTTATCTGGAGGGTGGAGGTAATAGATCCTACTTCATGGAACTGTGTAAGTACAAAAATAATTAGTGTCAAGCACCTCATATTGAGAAACACAAAATACTGCTTGTCCTGTCCCACCATCTGTGACTTCTTTCTTGAGGGCCTTTATTTAGTACTTCATATTTGAAGAGAAGAAGGTAAACAGTAGAGATCTTAGAGAAAATTAATGACCGTATCATTTTTTATACAGTCTATGCAATTAACTTATGTAATCTTCATTATCCTCAATCCAAAACTGTGTCTACTATTAGCCCCATTTTACAGAGAGGGAAAGAGGGTCCAGAACATTAAATACTTTCCTCAAGCCTACAGTGTTAGTATGTGCTAGAGTAAGGACTCCAATGAAGGTGGCTGGATGCACCGCTCTTGCCACTCTCCTCTGCTCTTGCAGGGTTGGCAATTAACATCACAGTCTTAAGCCACTCCCATGTGTAACTTTCTGTTCTAGTCTCTAAGGTGAATACAGATGTAGGAAAAGGAAGAGAAGAGTCATTTACTGGGTGCTCCTATATCCAGGCTCTCTGCTATTGCCTTTACTGATATTATCACAATTTAGCAAGACATGACATCCTGTAAGAATGGAAACAAACTTTAAAAAGAGAGTACAGTGTTTTGTCTTATCTTTCGCCACTATTTGATTTTTTATTTCAATACTAAGGTAAGCAACACTGGTGAAGGGGCCCATGAGCCTGTCCACACAGGTGTTTACTCAGACACCTTTCTTCAAACAATTGCATTAAGTGAACTGCAAGTTGAGGAGCAGCCAAGATCAATTGCAGTAGCAGAGTCCATGTGGGTTGTTATCTGCACAAATATTAAAACACCTACCATGAATTTAGAATTACTTCTAATCCAATAAAGAGTGGTGTCTGGAATTCATCAGCTGCTGATCCAAAAGCTATCACTGGAAGCACCAGCACTGACACAGACCTGGCAGTGGATAACGTGAGTTTAGGAAGTCAGCTTCCCTGAGCTGTGGGGTTGTTGCTGCCACTGTAACCTTTTCTTTTCTTTTCTTTTCTTTCCTTTCCTTTTCTTTCCTTTTCTTTCCTTTTCTTTTCTTTTCTTTTCTTTTCTTTTCTTTTCTTTTCTTTTCTTGAGACAGAGTTTCACTCTTGTTGCCCAGGCTGGTTGCAGTGGCATGATCCCGGCTCACCACAACCTCCGCCTTCCGGGTTCAAGCAATTCTCCTGCCTCAGCCTCTGAGTAACTGGGATTACAGGTGCCCGCCACCATGCCTGGCTAATTTTTTTGTATTTTTAGTGGAGCGGGGGTTTCACTATGTTGGTCAGGCTTGGTCTTGAACTCCCCACCTCAGGTGATCCACCTGCCTCAGCCTCCCAAAGAAACCACAGTTGTTACAACTGTGATGATTAGGCTGACACATCCCCAGGAGCTCCTTTCCTATCTTTATTTACATATTGCCAACTCAGCATTTTAAAAACTTAAAAAACATTATAACCAGACCATTGATGATAATTTTAGCCACATACATGCACATAACTGACTTATTACTATATTAATAATAACTAATATGGTGTTAGTTTTTCCAAGTATATGTAAATATTTTCTTTTACGCTTACAAATCTGGGAAATGGTCTTGAATTATTTTTGTTGTTCCCAATTTACAGATGAGAAAACAAGAAAGCAGAGAAATTCAATGATTTTACCCAAGATTACACAGCTGAAAATTCAATCATTCTTAGATACTCCTGAATGTTTTTACCTAAAAGATAGCTACTATCCCAAGAGGCCAGATGCTGAGGTTACATTAAACTAAGTCAAATCCTAGCTCTCCCATGTAAGAACTGTGAGCCTTTGAATAAAGTACTAAACATGTTTAAACATGTTAAGATTTTTAATCTGTAAACTAGGGGAATAATAATACCTACGCAATATTACTTACATAATATTGTGAGAATTAAAATTAAAATCATTCATGTAAATCACTTAGAACAGTGCCAGGTATATTGAATGGATTCACTGAATTTTAAATGTCTTAACCTTTCATAGATAATAGGCCAACAATATTTTAGCAATAGACTAAAATAATAATTTTAGAAATAGTGTTAAAAAGCACCAATGTTCAAACCCTGACCTAATGCTTTCAACAGCATAAGTTTGGATAAGTGTCTAAATATAATACGTCATGTGGGACCAGGTTATTTTTGCCCTACCAACCCCACAGGATGCGTGATAAAATATGAATGGAAATACTTTGAAATTTGCAAAGTGCTATGGAAATATCAGAAATTATTATGCTGGTGTAATCCAAACCCTTCAGGCAACAGAAATAATACTAATAAACATAATATTGACTCATTGCACATATCCCATACACAGTGTGCTCCATGGGTTTTTTTCTGAATGTATTCATGTATAATTGACAAATAAAAATTGTATAAATATAAGGTATACAACACATTTTAAAAATATTTTGTATTATACTTTAAGTTCTAGGGTACATGTGCGCAACATGCAGGTTACATATGTGTCCATGTGCCATGTTGGTGTGCTGCGCCCAGTAACTCATCATTTACATTAGGTATATCTCCTAATGCTATCTCTCCCCCCTCCCCCACCCCACAACAGGCCCTGGTGTGTGATGTTCCCCTTCCTGTGTCCAAGTGTTCTCATTGTTCAATTCCCACCTATGAGTGAGAACATGTGGTGTTTGGTTTTCTGTTCTTGCAATAGTTTGCTGAGAATGATGGTTTCCAGCTGCATCCATGTCCCTACAAAGGACATGAACTCATCCTTTTTTATGGCTGCATAGTATTCCATAATGTATATGTGCCACATTTTCTTACTCCAGTCTGTCATTGATAGACATTTGGGTTGGTTCCAAGTCTTTGCTATTGTGAATAGTGCCTCAATAAACATACGTGTGCATGTGTCTTTATAGCAGCATGATTTATAATCCTTTAGGAATATACCCAGTAATGGGATGGCTGGGTCAAATAGTATTTCTAGTTCTAGATCCTTGAGGAATCGCCACACTGTCTTCCACAATGGTTGAACTAGTTTACAGTCCCACAAACAGTGTAAAAGTGTTCCTATTTCTCCACATCCTCTCCAGCACCTGTTTTTTCCTGACTTTTTAATGATTGCCATTCTAACTGGTGTAAGATGGTATCTCATTGGGGTTTTGATTTTCATTTCTCTGACAGCAAGTGATGATGAGCATTTTTTCATGTGTCTGTTGGCTGCATAAATGTCGACAACATAATGTTTTGATAGATGTAAACATTATAAAATGATTACCACAATCAAGCTAATTAGCATCTTCATCATCTCACATGGTTACCTTTGGAGGAGGCGAGAACACTCTAGATTATAGCAAATTAAAGTTCTGCAGCATAATATTATTAAATAGTCACCATTCTACACATTAAATCTCCAGAATTTATTCATACTGCAAATCTGAAGCTTTGTACCGTTAGCTCATCATCTCCCCATTTCCCTCATCCCCTACCACCTGGCAACCACCATTCTACTCTCTCCTCTGCTTTTATGAGTTCAACTTCTTTAGATTCTACATGTAAGTGATCATGAAGTATTGGTCTTGTTGATTTTGTTTATGTTTTGGAAAATACCAGCTCTTTGTTTTCTTGTTCTTTTCTATTTTTCTTGTCCATTTCTTCACATATCTTTATCGTTCCCTCCTTCTGCTAGCTATCGACTTACTTTGTTCTTTTTTTTTTTTTTTTTTTTAGTTCCTCGAGGTATAGAGTTAGATTATTTGAAATCACTGTTCTTTTGTCATATAGGCAGTTATTGCCATAAATTTCCCCCTCATATATGCTTTTGCTGCATCCCATGAGTTTTGATATGTTGTGTTTCCATTTTCTAAAGATTTTATTTCCCTTTGATTTCTTCTTTGACCCATTGGTTGTTTAGGAGTGTATTTCTTACTTTCCACATATATGTGAGTTTTCCTATTCTCCTTAATATTGATTTCTAGTTTTATATTATTGTGGTTGGAAAATATACTTGATATGATGTCAATCCTTGTAAATTTGTTTAAAATTGTTTTGTGGCCTAATGTATGATCTCTCCTGTAAAATGCATGAGTGTGCTTAAGAATGTGTATTCTTCTGCTGTTAGATTGAATGTTCTGTACATGTCTGTCAGGTCTATTTGTTCTACAGATGATTCCTGACTTACAATGATTCAGCTTACAACTTTTTAACTTTATGATGGGTTTATGGGGAAATAACCTGATCATAAGTCAAAGACCATTCGTATGGTAGTGTCTAATGTACGCTTTCCTTGTTGATTGTTGATTTCCTGACTGGATGATGTATACATTGTTGAAGTGGGGTCCCCTACTATTATTGTATTGCTGTCTATTTCTCCATTTGGTCTGTTCATATTTGCTTTATATATTTAGTTGCCCCATCCTTGAGTGTATATATATTTATAATTGGCATATCCTCTTGATGAATTGACCCCTTTATCATTATAACCGCCTTTTTTTTCTCTTATGACAGTTTTTTACTTAAAGTCTATATTGTCTGATGTAAATATAGCCACCCAAGTTCTCTTTTGGTTACCATTTATACGAAATAACCTTCACCATTCCTTCACTTTCAGCCTATGCATAATTTTAAAGCTAAAGTGAGTATTTTTGGACACAGCATGTAGTTGGATCTTGTTTTTATTTTATCCATTTTTTATCCACTCTATATCTTTTGATGGGAGAATGTAATTCATTTATATTTAAAGGGCTTGCTATTGCTATTTTGTTAATTGTTTTCTATTTTGTAGATTTCTATTCCTTTCTCTCTTTCTCTCTTCCTTTGTGATTTGATGATTTTTCTAGTAGTATGCTTTGATATGTTTTTCTTTATAATTTGTTTATCTGCTAAAGGGTTTTTTCTTTGTATTACCACAATGTTTACATAAAATCTCTTATAACAGTTGATTTTAAGCTAATAATTTTTTGATTGCATATTCTCCCCATACTTTATGTTATTGATGACACAATTTACATATTTTATGTTGTGTAGTCATTAACACATTATAGGATAGTTATTTTAATACTTTTGTCTTAAATGTTATGCTTGTGTTAAAATTGATTTATATGTCACAATTATAGTATTAAAGTGTTCTGAATTTGACTATATTTTTTTTACTAGTGAATTTTATATCTTCACATGTTTTCATGTCCTAATTATTGTCCTTTCATTTGAACTTGAAGAACTCCCTTTAGAGTCTTGTAAGGCAGATCAGGAGATGAAGAACTTCCTCAGCTTTTGTTTGTCTGGGAAAGTCTTTACCTTGCCTTCATTTCTGAACGATAGCTTTGCCACATTTAGTATTCTTGATTGGCAGGGTTTTTTCCTTCAGAACTTTGAATATATTGTACTACCCTCCTGGCCTGCAAGGTCTCTGATAAGAAATCCATAGCTTTATGGAGGTTCCTTTATATGTCATGAGCAGATTTTTTTCTTGCTGTTTTGAAAATTCACTCTTTGCTTTTTACTTTTGATACTTTGATTATCACTTTTCTCAGTGTAATCTTCTTGGGGTTGATCCAGCTTAGAGACTTTTAAGATAAATGAACCTGGATGGCTATATCTCTCCCAAGATGTAGGAGGCACACAGCAGTTGTTTATTTAAACAGCCTTTCTGCCCTTTACTCTCTTTTCTTTTCTTTTTTTTTAATAATCCTGTAATGCATACAGTGATTTTTTATGGTATGTTATAAATCTTAGAGACTTTCTCTACTCTTTTTTATTTTTTTCTTTATTCTCCTCTGATTGGATAATTTCAAATGACCTGCTTCTGTATTCTCAAATGTTTTCTTCTGCTTGATCAACTCTGCTGTTGAAGTTCTCCATTGAAGTTTTCATTTCAAACAGCTCCAGAATTTTTTGGTTCCTTTTATGATTTTTATCTCTTTGTTCAACTTCCTGTTTTGCTCAGGTGTTGTTTTCCTGATTTCATTGAGCTGTATGTGCTCTTTTATAACTCACTGAACTCCCTTAAAATAATTATTTCAAATTGTCAGGCAGTTTATAGATCTCTAATTTTGGGGGGTAAGTTACTGAGCAATTATTGTATCCTTTCAGTAGTGTCACATTTCCTTGATTTTTCATGCTCCTTGAAGTCTCCTGTTGCAGTATTCACAGTTGAGGAAACAGTCACCTCTTCCAGTTGTTTTTGTTTCTGTTTTTGTTTGACAAGCTTTGGGAGAAAAAGACTTTCATCAGTCAGACTGCCTAGGTGTTCCTGTAGTCTTTCAGGATTTTTCTATGGATGAACCTTCTCCACTCCTTTTGTTACTTTTGGGAGGGGGAAGTCTTAGGATTGTATCCGTTTTCTCAATTCCACAAAACTAGGCTGGGTGTGAAGAGTTTACCATTTAATTTCCCTAAGGTAGTATCTTGAAGTGGTCAAGGTTAAGCATCCTTTTTCAAGCCGGCAAAGTTTTGCTAGTTGTCTGTGTGTATACCTGGTGGTCTGAAGGGGCCTACTCACACTAGCTATGGTGCAAGGGGAGGGCACACAGAGCAGTGGGGCATGCATGGGTATGTTGGTGGAAAATATGCAGGTGATGTATCCTACTAGATAAATGGGTAGGCATCTTGGTGAAGTCATAAGGCAGTTAGTAGAAACCATGGCCCTTTGTTGTATTCCATGCCTGGCTGCTGTGAGGCCCCACCCTGTTTCCCTGCTCCTACCTGCCCCCAGACTATTCAGCCATGCTGATCCCCTCAGTATTCTGAGTGCAGAGAGAAAGAAGTGGGCCTTGTGGGCAGGAAGCTGCATAGCTAGAGAAGCAGGCACTCAGCTGTGCTCGTACCTTCCCCCATGGATAAATTCATAAACTGAAGGGATCTATACTGGCAATGAACTGTGCTACCTTGGGTAGGGGTGATTAGGGTAGAGTAAAACTGTTCTTATGTTCTTCAGTGCGCCTACTCACAGATTCATTTTCTTCCGACAGAGTGCCAGGACCTCCCTGCTTAACTCCTGGGCTCTCCTCCATGGATGGTTGTCAAAATCAGTGTTTTTTATCAGGATTCAAGGTTGAAAATTCTGATTCTACCATCTTTCTGACATCCTCAATGCCTTATATGCTGAATCATATATGTCGTTTTCACAAAAACCTTCAGGGGCAATATTAATATCCACATCCTATGGATGAATATGGTGAGGATGAAAGCAATAAGAAATTTGACCAAAGTCACTCAACCAGTAAGTGATGGATGGGATTTGACCCAAAACAAAATATAGGGAAATGCAGGTCTTGAGCTTAAGCTCTTAAACACTATACTATAAAGATGAGCTAGTAAGCTGTGTAATGGCAAAGTAAGAACCAACAATAAAAGAATATACCTTTTTTTTTTTTTTTTTTGAGACAGAGTCTCGCTCTGTCACCCAGGCTGTAATGCAGTGGCCCGATCTCAGCTCACTGCAAGCTCTGCCTCCCAAGTTCACACCATTCTCCTGCCTCAGCCTCCCAAGTAGCTGGGACTACAGGTGCCCACCACCACCCTCTGCTAATTTTTTGTATTTTTAGTATAGACGGGGTTTCACCGTGTTAGCCAGCATGGTCTCGATCTCCTGACCTCGTGATCCACCCTTCTCGGCCTCCCAAAGTGCTGGGATTACAGGCGTGAGCCACTGCGCCCGGCAAGAACATACTTTTATAAATGCAAATGCTTATGAGAAAATAATAAATTACCTCTAGCTTGTATATTTTTCATCTTCATATATGGATACTGTCCCCATTTGGAGGTTTTACTGAGGAATCTCAAGTGGTCGCTAATCAAATCTACTTAAATGCTTGTATCTCAGCTAGAATCCACCACTCAAAGAAAAAAAAAAAAAATTAAAACCAGAAAGCATTTAAAGATAGTGACCCCCCGCCCAAGGTATTCCAGGGAAGGAAATTGAAATGCCATTTCAATTGAAAAAAAATTTGAATTTATAATCTTGAGTATTTCAATCTGTTATTTTGGAGCTTGGCAGTATTACAAATTTATTTGCATCTTTTTAAAGTAAAATACTGTCAGAAATTTGATTGCATTTATTTTTACCTACTAACCCTGTTTAGAAGAGGCCAATGTTGAGGGATATTTCTTTTCTTTGACTTAAAAACAGATCAAAATAATTTTTCCTTCTTTTTCCCAAAAACAAAAGAAGTTGTCAATACACTTTAATAAGACTCAAACTGTCTCCCTCTGTGCTTTCCCTCAAGTTATCCATTTTTAATTGTCTTCAGATCTTGGCATTTTGATGCCATGGATAGGAATTGTGGCTCTTTCCAGTCTCCCCCACCCGCTTCCTCATATGTTCACTGAAATAGGCTTAGAAGCCATCTGCATCTCTGTATGGAGGCATGCTAAATGTCAGTCCTCCCATTGGCTCCACACAGAAGAGGGCTCCAAAAGACCTGCTGGTCTCATACCCAGACTGCTGTGGCCCTTGTCTTGCTGGGTTTTTTTTTTTTTTTTCTATTAATATTTTAACACTTGGGTTGCATGCACTTGGGAAGCACTTTTGTCTCAGTAGGGAGTAGAAGACAAGCTCCAGTGCAAAGATTTTTTTTTTTTTTTCTTGGAGACAGACAGAGAACTGGTACTTAGGATCTGCCTGAAGAGCACAGTCTCCACTACCTCTCTTTTTGGTAGGTTAGAGGGAGTAATTATTAATGTTAAACTTTAAGAAAGGCAAAGGAGAAAGAAGAGAAAAGTATAGGTTGGTTCAATATTGGACAGAAGAGAAGAATAGAAAAGAGGAAAAGGAGATGATGAAGGAAAAGGCTAAAATAGAGAAAGTTGAGAAGGAAGGAAGCATTAAGAGGAATGAAGAAAGAAAAGAATGTAAGTCCTAGGCTTAGCACTGAGTTTGCAACAATAGGTAAATCTACAGTAGGAAGAAATTATTAAGAAGAGAAGATATGGAGGGAGAAAGGGAGAAATGAAGACTTCTATAATGTCTACTGTGTACCAGCCATGTGGTTAAAGCTTTGATATCCACTCTGTCATTCGATCTTTACCACATTTGTATAAAGTGCACATAAAAAAAGTTAAGCTCAGAGTATTTTGAAAGTTACATAAATTTCAAAGCTAATCAAGAATCCACGATTGGATTCCACAGAATCCAATCTTCACTGGTCATTAAATCATAGAGTAAACCCTTGTTGAGGATCTTCTGAATAGGTGTCATATGCTGTGTCAGTTTTCCAAGTGAGTGGTACAGTCTCTGCTTTTCAGAACCTCACAATAAAAGCAGATTTTTTTGACAACAGGTGGAAGTCTAACACAAGTTGATACAGCAGGGCTAAGAATCTGGAGAATTCTATACAATACAAACCTGTCTCTGGGTTTTAAGATCCAAATTAGAAGTTCAAGTTTATTCTAGCTTGACTGGAATGATCCTAAACTCTTTAGACTATTTATGGACATTCCTTGGATATAGAATTCATGTGTTACTCAGTTTTATGACAATTGGAGGAGTTTGCCTGAGGCAAATGCTTCCCACCTATAGTAGAATCAGTCTTGAAAAGAACTAGGTCTAGAATATTGTATGTGGAAGAACTACGAGCACCAGGCTTAAAGGATTGTAACGTGCCAGCAGAGAAAGAAGTTCAGAATGGCTGAATCTAAGGGAATAGGGAAGAATCAGAAGGTAAGCAAGGATTGTAAATTGGGCCAGGGTTTTAGATTTTATTTTCAGGGTGAAAAGAAGCCATGGAGGGTTTTAAGCAAAGTAATTGGTGCAATCTTATTATGTCTATTACAAGGATGATTTAGGGAGGTGATGAGAAGAGTAAGTGGACAGCAAAGGAAGGGAGACCAGTTCGTAGGTGAATTCAGTCATCTGGGTAATAAAAGATGATGACTAGAACTGGGTAGTAGCAGTGGAGATGAAGAGAAGAGAGTCAGATTTGAAATATATTGTAGCAACATGGTCGATGGGACTATCTGATTGATTCTACATGGTAGGGAGGGTAGAATAGAGAAATGGGAAATGCCTTCTTTTTCCAGTTTGGGCAGCATACTGGAAAGTGATATATTTATGAAGACCTGTAAAAGTGAGTAAAAAAAGAATTTTTCATTGTGTTGTTAAGTGGTATTGCCATATAGAAACAGCAGTTCTCTCTTGGACTTTTTGGTTTTACATACATATTAAATACACAAGTGAAGAAGTATGGTAGACAGTTGGACCTACAAGTCAAGTTTTAATGGAAGAATCAGGGGAAGAGGCACAAATTGGGCAGGCTCCAGCATATCCAGGAAACACAGCATAGAAGGAGAAAGGAAGAGACCAAGATCTAAGCCATTATGTATTCCAACATCTAATAGGCCAACCAAGAAGAAGGAACCAGCTCAAAGATGAAGAAGGAATGACCAAACAGGTAACAAGAAAACTCTGGGAGGGTGATATCAAGAAAGACAAGAGAAGAGAATATTTCCATAAGAAGGGGATGGTCAGATTATCTAGATATTGCTTAGAAGTCCTGTACAATGAGAGCAAGAAGTACCCATTGAATTCAGCCAGGTAGAGGTCCCTGGTGATCTTGAGAAGAGTAGTTTCAGTTGAGTGTTTATTGTGGAACACTGAATTGAGTGGTTTGAGCAAGGAAGGAGAAAAGAATTAGATGCAGGAAGACTGCAAAACCAAAGTGAAAGGGAGCAGAAAAATGGGGCAGTTCTTTGAGATGAACCAGGAATCAAGAGAGAATGATTTTAGGTTAGGTTTTTCTGAGATGTGAATACATATGCAAGAAATGTATGAAGAAAAAGTTTCCAGGAATACTAGTCATGGGATCAGGGAACAGAATGGGGCAAGAAGCAGCTCAGCAAAGGAGAGATCCCTGGCAAAATACTGCTAAGAGTGGCTAGCTCCAGACTGAAGCCTTAAGGGAAGTTACTCCCAGAGTTCCCTTACCTTAAACAGTGAGAGCTGGACTCTCACAACCCTGCCTCCTCCCCACTTAGGAAATAAATTCCAGACACTTCTGGACTTCTGAGAGGACATGAGAAATGAAACATGGTAAAAGGAAACATGGGGGATCTGAGTCAAGCACCATCTAAGAGCTTGATCTACTTTCCTGAAAGAGAAATTTTAGTAGAGACTTGGCATATTTCTTTCGGGACACTTGTTTTTATTTTGCAGCACAGATTTTCCTTCAAAAGATCTTTACTGAGCACCCACTATGTGTTTGTCCTGAATTTGTGCTGCTGTGTTCTGTGGTTTGCAGCAAGGGATGGAATTTGGGCCTTTCTGCACTAAGTTGTGTGGTTCCCTTAATGGGCATGCGTGTATATACAATCCAAAGATGAAAATGTGCAAATATTGAAGGTCTATAGTCATGCCTTCAATATCCATTTAACAATTACCTATTTCAAACTCAAACCCTGAGTACTTACCTGAAGCTCAGTTTATAAAAACAAGTGATTTTCTTCCTGCCTCTGACCAGAAAAAAAAATTTTGCAATTCAAACTCTGATGACAATTTAGTACTGGCATGAGTGATGTAACAGATTCCTCCTCTCCCACGGTTCTGTTAATGAAAGGAGAATGTAGCTAATACCCACAATTTGCAGGAAAAAGACAAGAGTGTTACGTAGTCTGATTTCAAATACCCCTAGCTCTAAGTTACGTGGGTGACAACAAAAAAAACTTCCTCAGTCTCCAGTGTAGTTCATCCTGTTAGTGTTGAGACTACAGAAATAAGTCACAGAGATACATCATCTGCTTCTGTAAAGCTATGCACAATCCAAATATAATACAGAAGATGCATGTAGTCCTAGCAAACATCGACCTGAAACGATTTCAATTTATCCCCATTTCTCTTCTGTCCTGAAGAAATTGCTCATTCAAAATTTACTCTGGGCCGGGCGCGGTGGCTCATGCCTGTAATCCCAGCACTTTGGGAGGCCGAGGTGGGTGGATCACTTTGAGGTCAGGAGTCTGAGACCAGCCTGGTCAACAAGATAAAACCCCATGCCTACTAAAAATATGAAAATTAGCTGGGTGTGGTGACGCTAGTCCCAGCTACTCGAGAAGCTGAGGCAGGAGAATCACTTGAATCCAGGAGGCACAGGTTGCAGTGAGCCAAGGTTGTGCCACTGCACTCCAGCCTGGGAGACAGAGTGTGACCCTGTTTAAAAAAAAAAAAAAAAAAAAAATTTACTCTGAACAATATTGTGACACAAAATTTACTCTGAACAATATTGTGACACAATTTCTTCTTTCTTTTTTTTTTCTTTAGAGACAGGGTCTTGCCATATTGCCTAGGCTGGTCTTAAACTCCTGAGCTCAAGCAATCCTACTTTCTCAGCCTCCTGAGTAGCTGGAGCTATAGGCACATGCCATCGCACCCGACTTAAAGATTTTTTATTCTTTATTTTTGGTACCTCCTTCCTTCTTCATAGCCAGGACTATTGATTTGTTCAAAATCTCATTTCCTTGAACAAGCTGCTCCAGCTGACAACAGAATAGTGGTATTAAGCCCCAAAACAGCCCTAGCCTGCCTTGAAATCCTTCTCCATAAATATTCCTCTTTTCTAAGGCACTTCAGAGTAAGTATGTTTCCTGAGCATATGAAGATCTTCTCCCTTGGTCAGTTTCTAAAGACAGGCTCAAGATAACCATATATGACTGAGTGTTTCATTGCAAGGAGGTGTGTGGCCATCAGTAGGTGAAAGAATGTGTCAATTTCCTAGGAAGTAGAAAAATACGAGGCAGCATTGGTCCAAGCTGAGACCTGAAGATTCTCTATTCCTCAAGCATCATGGAGTTCCTTTAGTAACTACTGTGGTGTGCTACCAGATGGCCTCACTTCAGGACTGCAGCACCCATGGCAGGCTGCTCAATGTGTTGGCAACTGCATTAGTTTCCTAGGACTGCCCTAATGAAATACCACATGTTGAGTGGCTTAAACAACAGAAATGTGTTGTCTCACAGCTCTGGAGGATAGAAGTTCAAAATCAGGGTGGCGGCAGGGTTGGCTCCTTTTGAGAGACGGGAGGGTCAAAAATCTGTTACATGCTTTTCTCCTTGGCTTGTAGGTGGCATTCTCCCTTGTCTTCACATCATCTTCCCTCTACAGATGTATGTCTCTGTGTCCATTCTCCCCCTCTTTTTTTTTTTTTTTTTTTTTTTTTGAGACGGAGTCTTGCTCTGTCATCCAGGCTGGAGTGCAGTGGCACAATCTTGGTTCACTGCAAGCTCCACCTCCCGGGTTCATGTCATTCTCCTGCCTCAGCCTCCCGTGTAGCTGGGACTACAGGTGCCCACCACCACGTCTGGCTTTTTTTTTTTTTTGTATTTTTAGTAGAGACAGGGTTTCACCATGGTCTCAATCTCCTGACCTCGTGATCCGCCCGCCTAGGCCTCCCGAAGTGCTGGGATCATTCCCCCCTTTTTTATTGGATTAGGGGACACCCTAATGACAACATCTTTATTTGATCATCTTCAAAAGCCTTATTTCCAAATAAGGTCACATTCACAGGTTTCAGGGGTTAGGGTTTCAATATCTTTTTAGGGAACACAATTTAGCCCATAATGGCAACTGAGAGCTCACAGATAAATCTCCTCCTAAGATTGCCCTCAGCTGAAAAGAGCCACCTCTCCCAAGTCATTCCTTTTCCCTGTGTTAACCCACATCCTAAAACTGATCACCGAGGGTGATATCAAGGCCTGAACACTCTACCCTGATTCGAGACAATTCTGCAGGGACATCCCAGCTCCGAACTTTCATATAAGCTGGTACAGACATCTGTCTGGTCCTTCTTGTTTCACCTTCCCCATAGACATTACTGGAAAGCATACCCCAATACACTTTCCGCAGGCGACTATCCAAATCAGAATCTGCTTCCTGAATCATACCATTTGTAGTAGTGCTTCTCTGAGCTTGCTCTGTACCAGATACTGGAGACCAGAAACAAGACATATCCTAACCTCTGAAGCCTTCCTCAATATCAGAAGACATTATTAAGTACAGAAAGAAAGATTTTCATCACACATAATCTGCCTTTGAAGCCTTCATTTCCTACTGTGTGACTTGTTTATCTTACTTCCTCCTCTCCCAAATCTTAACCAATAATCATATCCTCCATCTTCTCTTTGCAAAATCTGCTTCTTGAATGAAAAAATAAAGAGGACAAACTATTGTCAATTAAGCATAAATATGAGCCAGACATTTTGTACATGTGATCTCATTTAATTCTCTCAACAGCTCTATTGCCTTCACATTACAAATGGAGAAACAGAGATTCTATGAGGATCAATAAGGACTCAGCTCATCTGGCTTATAACAGACCTGCAAGGATGAAAACCCCAGGGCTTTTGATTGCAGAATGTGGGCTCTTTCTATCACACCAGTGGTTCCCAGACACATATTCCACAGGCCAATCAATTAAAAGCAAACAAAAAATTGGCAAACAGAAGTAAAGCTAACAACTTTGGATTTTGCCAGGAATATAAAAAAGTAAAAGCTTCAGTCTTCTACCACCACCATTTCACAATAAAACGAACATTTCAACCCAGAAAATTTTGCAAATATCAAATCTCAAAACAGAGGATTAGCACTTACAATTGAATTAATTCAGCTTCGTGAAAAATATAGCACATTGCACTTCGTTTTACTCATTTTGCCACAGACTTGTGAAATTTTTTTCAAGAACTGGTAGAGATCTCAGAAAGAAAAAAAACAGTTTGGATATCCCCTATAAGGTCTGGGTTTTATTCACACTAAAGTGTAAATGACCTCTTCAGGTTAGTTAGCAAAATATGTTGACTATCTAAGAAGATCTATCTAAGTCAGTTCTGATATGATCCAACATAACTAAGGACTACATGGGAATGCTACTATACTTTTCAAGAAACAAAGCAAAAATTAAAAAAAAAACATTATATTTTATAACTTGGCTATTTTTTCCCCCAGATTTCAGATCTCTCTTAGAAGTCAAAAGCTGGCAAGGGTCCAATTTCCAATGAGAAGGTTTTTCTTTGGCCCTATCCATTCTCATTCAAACTCCCTATAAAAGTTACATTCAACAATTTTTATTTTACCATCAGTTACCTTTGGTATGGAAATAGTTAGAATTTACATGTTAATAACTGAAACTTTGTAAAATGCCAGCTCTGGGTTTGAAATGTATGCATTTTATAATGGTTGCTGCACATACTGTCTAATTATTTGGGAGAGGTATAATGAGTTAATATATTCAGTAGTTGCAACGAATATGTCTTGAGCAGAAACACTGACTTATATATTTAAGCATCCTTTATCCAGAAGGCTCCCAAAGTGGCTCATAGATGATCTAAAGATCAGCCGCCCACCAGTGAAAGGCAGATGCCTTAGGTGAGGAAACCCTTCTGCCAGAGGTTTCAGTAGCACAGAGAACATACTGCAGCATTACACGGGGTGAGGCTCTAATTCCCCAAGTATTACAGATTTAGAACTGATGTGAGGTATTTCGTTTGAAGAACAGAAGTATTTTAAGAAGGCTGAGTGCAATTTTGAAGTGGCAATCATTCCTTAGAAGCAGCTTGTCACTGTCAAAAGAATGAAGCCTTAGGAGTTCATCAGAGCTAAGCTTGAATTCCAATTCCATTACTTATCCAGCTGGGTGACCCTGAACACAGCCCACTTCCTCCTTGTAAGTGTACAGGTGACAACGGTACCTTCTAGAAGCTTGCTGAAAAATTGAATACAAGATTGCACACAAGAAATGATAGTTTTTGTCATCACTTTATCTCTAAAATGGGAATATCCATGGATCTCAAACTGCTGTGAGAATAATAATTAAAAAAATAAAGAACATTTAGTGAGGAATTATTACGTGCCAGGGAATGTGCCTAGTGCTTTACATGTATTAACTCATTGTGGCCTCACAATAAATGTATTATTTTACAGATGTAGAAACTGAGTCACTTGAAGAGAAAGTAATTTGTCCAAGTTTGTCACCCAGTTAACAAGTGGCAATATCCAAATTTGTAGTGTCTGAGTATATGGTTGGTATCAAACAAATGGTATTTAGCTGACCTCTTTAGAGAATGAACTGGAATGCCTAAGCCATTTCCCTACCTCCATTTATTTTTCTGAATATACTAAAAGAAAAAGCTCACACTGTGCCCCTTTAATCTACCTTCCCCCAGAAAACTCCTTCAATTCTATTCAATGCACAAAACCATTATGGAGCTCCTGAAGAAGGCAAAGACTCTTCGAGGTACTGCAAGCACACAAATGTTATCAGGATGCAGGTCCAGTCCTGTCTTACAGCAAGGCCACAATCACAACTAATTATCAAACAGATTAATCTGTGATCAGCCTTATAAAAAAAGGATTAGCCAAATTTTATGAACTCAATCGAGGGCAATCTGCAAAGAGGAAGGGCATCTGAGTGAGCCTCAGAGACGGTAGTCTTTCTAGGCAATCTTTGATGGAGTGTCATTCCTTTGGGTTAAGTAGCCCTCTTCTAAAAACACTTCCTCCCAGAAGAGGAAGGCATTGCAGTTTTTACATAGTAATTTTTTTTTTTTTTTTGGAGACAGAGTCTCTCTCTGTCGCCCAGGCTGGAGTGCAGTGGTGCAATCTCGGCTCACTGCAAGCTCTGCCACCCGGGTTCACCCCATTCTCCTTCCTCAGCCTCCCTAGTAGTTGGGACTACAGGCGCCCACCACCACGCCCGGCTAATTTTTTTTGTATTTTTGGTAGAGACGGGGTTTCACCGTGTTAGCCAGGATGGTCTCGATCTCCTGACCTCGTGATCCACCCTCCTCGGCCTCTCAAAGTGCTGGGATTACAGGCGTGAGCCGCCGCGCCCAGCCTACATAGTAATTTTTTAAGATCATTGTCAGCTGTGGCTAACTGACCTTATAATGTCAGCATGCTGGGCCTTCAGAGAAAAGGAACAGTAGGACAGGAAGGAAACAGAAAGCAGTACACGGGTGACATGCTCCGAGGACATGCTTCGGCTACCTCCCCAGTGTTCAGAACTATTGATCAGCCGTGTCACTGGCAGGAGCACACTGCCCTTCCTGAAAGTGATGGACAGAAATATCAGAGAGAGGATTATAGTTACACACATGGCAGGACATTTCCACACAGCATGTAAATGAACAGTTCTAGAGTCAGTTTCTAGTACTTTGACAGAGCCAGAGGCAAGGGCAATGGATGGCTTGGGGACTTCTCAACCCTCTTCATCTTATTCCATAAAGGTGGCTCTCTAAGAAATTCACTTTAATTCCAGAGAGTGACCAACATATTCAGAGGAAGGAAGATAGCTTTTTATTTGAAAAATCTATCTGAAGTTGTACTGATGTTGTATAAAATTTAAGAGTGAAAACCAAACAGATCTGAGGGTCTCTTACCTACAGCAAGACTACAAATTCCTAGCTGTCTAACCTCAAGCAAGTTAACCTTCCAATTTAATAAGATTGATGTAAAATATCATGCCACACTAGAATATACATTGTATAACAGCAGGGATACTTTTTTATTTTAAATGCTATGTCCCCAGTGCCTAGAACATTGCCTAGCATTTATTGAATGAATTTGTGAATGAGTAAGAAAGTAAATAATAAACAATTATTTCATTCAAAGCCTACTATGTGTTAGGTATTGTTCTAATAACTGGATTTCTATGAATACTAAATGAGATGCTATCTACAAAGCAGTTGGTACGCTAACTGCCTGACAGGTTCTTCCTGCCCACTGCAAATATAAAAATTAACTTACCAAGATCATGGCATTGCAGTAAAGAAAGAGTTGAATTAGGCTGAGCCCTGTGGCTTACACCTGTAATCCTAGCACTTTGGGAGGCATAGGTGGGAGGATCACTTGAGGCTAGGAGTTCGAGACCATCCTGGCCATCATGATGAAACCCCATCTCTACTAAAAATACAAAATTTAGCCATACATGGTGGCATATGCCTGTAATCCCAGCTACTGAGGAGGTTGAGGCATAACAATCACTTGAACCCAGAAGGTGGAGGTTGCAGTGAGCTGAGATCACGCCACTGCACTCCAGCCTGGGCAATCAAGCAAGACTCTGTCTCAGGTGGAAAAAAAAAAGAGTAGAATTGACACAAGGCCATGCCATGGGAGAGAGAGTTATTACTCTAATCAATCTCCCCAGAGGTTCGGAGGTTAGGAGTTTTTCAAAGATAGTTTGGTAGTCAGGGGCTAGGGTAAGGGCCGTGCTGATTGGTTGGGTTGAAGATGAAATCACAGGGAATCCAAACTGTCCTCATGTGCTGAGTTGGTTCATGGGTGCAGGCCACAGGAAAGGTTGGCAGGTCTGGATGGGGCTGTACAGTTGTCAGAAATGCAAAAACCTGAAAAGACATCTCAAAAGGCCAATCTTCCATTCTACAGTAGTAATGTTATCTGCAGGAGTAATTGGGGAAGTTGCAAATCTTATGACTTCCGGAATAATGGCTGGTAATTACTTAGAATTCAAACCCCTTTCATCCTCCTAACTTGGTGGCCTTTCATTAGTTTTACAAGAAAAGTTCAGTTTTGGGGAAATGCTGTTATTACTTAAACTGTAAACTAAATTCTCCCAAAATTAGCTTGGCCCACACCCAGTAAAGAGCAAAGATAGCCAACCTGTGAGGCCAGAAGCAAGATGGAGTTAGCCGTGTCAGATCTCTTACTATCATAATTTTGCAAAGGCAGTTTCAGTGCAATGCCAGTGCATAGTGTATGGGTAAATAAATATTGTTTCCTTTATGACATTTTAAACAAGAGCAGTGGACAACAGGGGAGAGAGTCAATCCAAGCATTACTAACCACTCATCAGTGGCCCTACACCCTCATACTGACATTCTCAGTTGATCTGAAGGAGCCTCTGTTACTCTGCTTCTTGCCATTAGTTTTTTCACCAGAAGCTGTGCTTTAACCACCAGCTGAAAATCCCCAGATCTTTCTAATTCAGATACTATCAAGGTTGCAAATCAAAGTGAGCTTCACTTAAAGCAAATGCTAAACATCTAGTCCATAAAAGGCTTCCCCTAAAATAGCACTGATTTTTCTGCCAATGCATATTTTGAACACACATATTTAAATCTCCTCAGGTATGTCTTTAAGCCTCCAGGGTCCATAAAGAATTTGGTAGTATTTTTCACACAATGTGTCCCCAGTGAGTAGAGTGTTTATTAGGTGAGAGACAGAAGGCAGAGGAAGAAGAGCAAAATATGGAGAATGAAAGGAGGAGAAGAGGAAGAAGGAAAGTAGAGAAAAGGGATCTTACCCTTGCTTTGTACCTGTCTGGTCCATTTAAGCATCCCTTAAGGTGGTGGGTTTTGAACATCAGTGCGTAGAAGAATCATTAGGGGACTTGTTGAAAATGCAGATTCCTGCTCCCCACTCCCAAAGATTCTGACTTGCTCTCTCCTCCCACCACCCAAGATGCCGAAAGGAAAGAGGGGCAAGGGAAAGAAGGTGGCCCAGTCCCTGCTGTTGTGAAGAAGCAGGAGGTCAAGAAAGGGGTGAATTCCTGTTTGAGAAAAGGCAAAGAATTTTGGCATTGGACAAGACATCCAGAACAAAAGGGACCTCACCTGCTTTGTCAAATAGCCCCACTATATCACGTTGCAGCTGGCAAAGAGCTATCCTCTATAAGCAGCTGAAAGTGCCTCCTGCGATCAACCTGTTCACCCAGGCCCTGAACTGCCAAATAGCTACTGACTGCTTAAGCTGACCCATGAGTACAGATCAAAGACAAAGCAAGAGAAGAAGCAGAACTTGTTGGCCTTGGCTGAGAAGAAAGCTGCCAGCAAAGGGGCTGTCCCCACTAAGAAACCACCTGTCCTTCAAGCAGGGGTTAAAACTGTCACCACCTTACTGGACAACAAGAAGGCTCAGCTGGTGGTGATTGCACACGAAGTGGATTCCATCGAGCTGATTGTCTTCCTGACTGCCCTGTGTTGTGAGATGGGGGTCCCTCACTGCATTACCAAGGGGAAGGCAAGAGTGGGATGTCTACTAGCCCACAGGAAGACCTGAACCACTGTTGACTTCAGAAAAAGACAAAGGAGCGTTGGCTACGCTGGTAGAAGCCATCAGTACCAATTACAATGACAGATATTATGAGAACCATTCTCACTGGGGAGGCAATGTCCTGGGTCCCAAGTCTGTGGCTTGCATTGTCAAGTTGGAAAAGGCAAAGGCTAAAGAACTTGCTACTAAACTGGGTTAAATGTACACTGTTGAGTTTTCTGTACATAAAAATAACTAAAATAATACATTTTTTTCCCCAAAAAAAGGTGGGGGGGGGGGCGGGATTCTGATTCAGTAGGGTCCTCGGAAGGTAAATGTTAGCAAGTGTCCCCAGTCACTTCTGATACTTAGGTAGCCTTTGCAAGCGCTTTTGAGAAACATTCACCTATGGAAATAATGATGAAGACTACGGCAAGGAAGTTTAAGTTAAGTTCAGGAAAAGGCCATCTACATACTGAATTCAAAATACCTTGAAATAAAAGAGTGGCCATTTTCTCTGACCTCTTATCATTGTAGGGAACAGGATTATAACATCGCTTTTACCATGTTACACTCTTGCTAAACATCCCAACTAGTTCTCACTGCCAGCAAGATAGAGTCATAATGTCAGCAAGGCCTTTCATAAATGAATTCCCACCTATTTTTTCCAGCTTAATCTCTTTACTCATGCATATAGCCTTCATTCCAAGCAAACTAATCTATGCATTGTCCCCAAGCATGCTATAAACATCGTCTCTACATCTATGGTGGGGTTTCTAAAAATCACCTAATTTCCCCCAACTTTGAGTGATCTAACACTTAATATTTCTTCAAATCCCAGGACTGATAGCACCTCCATCTTCCAGATGGCTCCTGCAAACCTGCTTCCTAGGTCCTCCAAGTTTGGTGTCCCCAGGTCTCCAAGCAAGACTCTTAAGAATTCCTGGCAGTTCCTAAAAGTCTTTGAATAAATTATCTTTTTCTCAAGTTTTCAAGAGCATTTTTCTGTTGATTTGAGTTGAAGAATCCTAAGTCAGATACAATTTTTTCTTTAACCTTTACACTTCCTACCTTACATTGGGCACTTTACCTATATTGCCTTGTTCCATTTATTTTTCATACATCTCTGTATTCTTTCCCCAACTAAATTGCAAGATCTTTTGGAGCATAGACTCTTTTATAAATTGTTTATGCATTTCTCCAAAGGCTTAGAACAGTGTCCTAAATAAAACATATGTAGTTGGGGTTGGGGGTGGGTAACTGACTACCCTCAGAGGTTCAAAGTCGCCTTTCTGGCCTCAGCATAAAGTGTTCTTAAAATTCTGTTATCAAACTAGTTCTGGAATTTTCCAAATCATTACTAATCCTTTGCCAAACCAATCTAAACTGTGATGGACAGGAAGCATTCTTGTCTGTAACATTTCCCTGGTGCTGTTGTTTAATAAAGATTGCAGCCCTGTGAACATCTGCTTAAAAACAAAAACAAAATTCCTCCAGGGTAACTTGATTTCTGATCTTCATCAGGAAACATGTTACACTCTAGCCCTCATCAGAGCATTTGTAAATCCCCCACTGTTATTACAGAATGCAAACCTACCTTTTTCCCTGTGTTTAGGAGGTAAAGGTTGGGCTTTAGAGTCACAAGCCCTCCCTGTAGCTCACCAAGCTCCACTGTCTTGCCTCTTTCTTTCTAATTATCCAAAGTATATACTATTCTGCACCAAGGCTGCTTTTCATGAGTGAAGGAACATTGCTCAATCAAGTGAATTTACTATGAATCTTGCCCTTTTAATTTCCACATGGAAAACACAGAAAAAACACTCTATGTAACTAAAATATTTTTAATTTACTCTTTGTAGCAATTTCATATATACTTTAAGTACCTATTCCTCAAAATAAATTGAAATTTTGGAAAAATATGGTAAAAAGATTTAAGCAGGAGCAACTTTTTTTGTATGCTGTTCATATAGCTAAAAGCTTAAGAACTTTCTTTGCAGAAACTCAGGGATATACCAAGTAGGCACATAGATATTATCAGTGTACTCAGTCTTGAAAAATACTTTTGACCACTTTTAGTATGTTTTCAGTATAAAAATGATCTCTTTTTCTCCTACTTCTAATCAAGCCACCTTTTAGTTCCTGGGGACTTGAAAGAAAAGTGGTATATATGCAAATAGTAATAACCTTCAAGATTGACAAGAAAAATTATGCTCAAGTCTGAAGCAACCTCAAGAATATTTTCTACTTTCAGGTAACATTTCTTCTACGATAATCTAAGAGAATCCAGCCTGGGGTTATATTAAGAATAAACAAATTATCTTCTAAAGATCTTAATGCTAAAGTTCAGACAGTGAGTGACACAATTTAGATTTCACATGAAATCTGTCTCCATCAAGAATTCCTTAGACAACCAAGTACCACATTTAGAGCTCTTATTCTCTCCAACACAATTGAAAGTGTGACATGCAAAAGAAAGCCAACGTTTTTTTAATCATAAGAAAACAATATGACAATGTCTTGCCTTAGACTTCAACTGAATTCCTCACTGCTTATTACTATTATTATTGATAATAGGCATTTCTGTGCCACTAAAATATTCACAGGACTCCTTACCATCACTGTATCTATAAGCTGCTCCTCAACCTCTGCGTGAGATGAATTAGTTATATTCTGACTTTTACTAACAGTGAAACAAAGACCTCAAGTAAATAAGTAATCTGAGTCTTATAAAATGTTTTCACTTAACAGAAATCAGAAATCATAATTTTTTATTACACGTCAACATTCTGAAACACTATGAGATGAAAACACACACACAAAATCCACCAATTATGGAAAGAATCATTTAAACAAAAATAGCTCAAAGGGAGCTCCATGAGTCTACAACTTCATTTTCTTTGCAGTTTCATCCAAGAAAGCATATATTAACCTTGTACCCAGTCTTAACTACTTTTTCCAAGCAATTGCCAGAAACTTTCTTAGAAGTGCTAGTTCTTGTTCTAATAGTTATGATATCTAAATTCATGTGTGACAGAAACCTTGTTTTACTAAGAACAAGAGAGCGTTTTAATCATGAAACCAACTTTCTTGCCAATAAACTGCCACAATACAGCCACCATACAGTTGCTTTCCTGGACAGTCAGTAATGCATGAGGTACAATTTCAAACCAGGGCATTTATCAGTTGTTTATTCCTAGTGAAGCCCACAGTGCTACAAGCAGAACTACTGGGTTAGTTTTCCTCTTTATAAATGTCAGCTCGTATTTTCTTTAAGCACAGAACTTTGAGAGAAAGAGATAAGAAAATAAAGGAAGCAAGCTTTGTTTGAATGTCTCTTGCATAGCCAGTAATGGCAAACACTTTACTCCAGCAAGAGGTAATGCATGGAAGCATTTAACACAGTGTATACCTTACAGACAGTGCTTAGTAACTCATAATTAAAACTAAGATGAAAAACTCAATGAGCCCTTCCTCTGACTAGCATTTACCTGATGTGAGATAGGCATTTCTTCTTGCCCTAGGAGTGATTATTTCTAGAAGAATCACAGAAAGCCCGATGTACCAGATTGAGTTATTAACAGACAATCTGTTGTCTCTAATTTATCTGAATGTTTCAAACAATGTAAGCAACATATCAAACATATTTATTTTAAAAAGAAAAGGAGTCATTATTTGGAGTTGATAACAAAGAGGGGAGTTGCACCACCTCCATGGCCCCACGACCCCAGTCCTGTTGCCAGCATTGAAAATCAGGGTTATCCCACAGCTACACTGTTCCCAGCCCAAATCCTGGAACTCTCCAATGATCAGCAATTGGAATGGCCCTGCCTGCAAGCTTGCTACATGGTAGCCCTGTAAGATTCCTCCTTAGCTATGTGGGCCCTCAGAGTGAATATGGCTTAAAGCAAACGTAGATGTGATGACTCTTTCTGAACTATGGTTCAACTTTGGTGTCTGGCTTTTCCTGTCCGAGATAGAATAGAGATGTAACGTTGGGTCTCGAGAGATCATTCTACTGAATGTAGTGACAACTGCAGATATCAGTCCCAGGCTATGACAAGGGCTCAGACCTTCATAAAGGGCTCAGTCATCACCTCCTAGATTAGCTGGTCCCTGTACCCCAAGGCCATTGCCTCAGACATGAGTGCTTTCCCTTGAATGTTGTCTCCTTTGAAACCTGGGGCAGAGGGCAAGGATCTTACTAGTATTAGCTCAACAGCTATTTCTTACTTAGCTAAAGAAATACAGTCAGCTAAGGCAGTCTTCTGACTGGGTCATGTTGATCAATATGAAAAAATCTGTTTCTTTTCTATTTATTTCAAGCCAAGACAGACTCACTAGCTGAACACTAAATATGATGTTTATGACTTGTGTTTTTCTTTGTTTCCAAGGAAGATCATATTAATAAATTTATAGGAAAATTTCCAATATACAGACTGATACCTACATTGCTTTTTCTCATCTTCCAAGTTTAAATACCTACAAACAGAACCTTAAAAAATATCTAAGAAAAATTTGTATATAACGCTACATAGGAAACATTTATTCATTCAATACATAATAAACACTTTTGAAGTGTCCCAGTGGTGCACAAGACAGAGACAGCCACTGCCCTCAAGAAACAAATAATCTGTCCCCAGGTTCTTAAAAGGACTAAAAGATTTTGCCAACACAAATGCCTTTTATAAGGAAAAAGCATCTCATCTAGTGTTATTCCCAAAGTAGGGGCTCAGCAGTTGCTAATTAATAATGATGAAGAACAATTCAGTCCCTCATGAAACTGACTCAGTATTCCAGAAGTGTCACTATTTAAATGCGGCCTACATTTTCCCATCTTTTCTTATCAAAGTGACACTTTGTCTCAGGACATTGGCTGCAATGTGCATACAGGTAGCTGACTGAAAGTGTAAAAACACATCTCTCAGCATGCTAGGGATGTAGATGCTGACATTTATTTTGCCTGTACTCTCAGGGTGGCATTACAGTTCCACAGAGAAGCAGAAACAAAGAAGTTGGGTTTACTCTAGATAAATATAAGCTTACAAGTCATGAGCAACTGATCATCTACCAGTACTTAAGTACATGAATGTACTTAACTAAAAAGTGAGGGGGTCTCCACTGGGGGTATATGTGGGGCTTCAGCAGCTCCCAGATCCTTCACAGTCAGAAGTCTATTATAGCTTCATGTATTGCTCAGTAAGTTATAACTTTATAAGTTGACATTTTCCCTAGTCCTTCCAACAGGACTGTAGGAGTTAAAATTCTTTGAGGTCCAACTGTTCAGTTGAAATTACCAAGGGCAGGCCTATTGCTATGGTCAAATGCTCTATGCTCCCATAACGCTTATCTTCTCAATACTCCATTCTCTCTTATGCTTCAGGACTTTTAAACATGTTGAGTTCTACCAAACCCCATCCCCTCCCCACCGCCATCGACACACACACACACACACACACACACACACACACACACACGCACACATTTGTTCACCGTGGAAAATTCTTAGTTATCCTTCAATGCTCAGACCAAAAATCCATTGTCCTATGTCAATGTCATAGGGACAGGACTCCTGTAGGGTGGTGTTCACAATTCTGTTCTGAAATTTAACATAAATTGTAATACATCTATTTATATACAAGTTCCAAAGTCAATCAATGAAATCTTCAAGTACAGGGACTAAAACTTATTTACCTTTTATCTTCACAGGATCCTTGGAACACATTAAGTACTTATTAAATAGTTAAATTTGATTAAGTGCTTATTAGATGAATAAATACATGGATGAATGAAACAAACCCATCCCATCCAAGATTATTTCATAACCCCACTACCACAAAGGTCTTTTGTGAGGACAACTATTTTCAAGTAGAGCCAGGTTCACTTTAGATCTCAAGTTAATCCTTGGTGAGACATTCTGAGAACTTCTGACCCTCGGTGAGATTTAGGCATGTTAGCAGAAGCCATAAGTTTTTTTTTTTTTTTAATTACAGCTGAAAATATATATGAATATTAATAGTTATTACAAGAAGCTCTGGAGCTTTGGGGAAAAATATGTGGATTTCAAGGAAAAGAAATATTCTATCTCTGGCACAATTTCAAGTGTCAAGAGCAGAGTCTTCTTAATGAAGTGTTAACGAAGTGTCAGCATAGACCAGAATGCTGCTGATTTGCATACTCCTTGGTTAATAGTGTTAAAATAGGATTGTGTGGATGTTAAATCCTATTTATTTTATAGAGCTGAAACACCTGTTAAGATTATTGATTCCTTGTGGCAATTCTTAGTACAGAATCGTCTAGTAAATTAAAAGAGGATTCATTTGGCTACTCTGGAATGGTTATAATTCTAATTTTCAAGCAATGTATTTCTTTATTGTATTCACAAAGTAAAAGATTGTATGGCCTTGAATTTCACAGACAACCTCTTGATCCTGAAAATCTGAGATTTTGTGTACTAGAGAAAGAGTTAATGATCACTAGGCTCATAGTCACTAAACCCAACCATTCACTCTCATCCACAAAAGTATTGGAGGTAAGGCATAAGTGTTAATGACAAGATTGTATCACTGGATTTTTGGAATATAGAGCAATTACTCTCTGAAATATGTACCATTAGCAAAGTAGCTTAAATATATATATACACACACACACACACACAAAATATATATTTATATGTATTAGTACATTTTAAGATGCATATTTAATACATAATTTATTAAATATTGGTTTTATAAACATAAGCAAAATTTAAAATTATATATGCATATAAACATAAATGATACATTAATTATAATAGTTATAATGCATAATATATAAAAATATGTGAAATATATTTTATATTAATATATATTTATGTATTAAATTATGTGGTATATATATTATATATATAAAGTCATTTTAACTTGACCTTCTAAATGTTTTCCAGCAAATATCATTTTGTTCTATTCCTACTATGTTCCCAGTTTTAAATCCTTATTATTTGCCTTCTGGGCCACTCATGCAACTCCTTAAATTCAGTATTTTCTCTCTTAAATTAATCTTTCTATTAGTCACTATCATGATTTATCTAAAATCTAAATGTTTCCTTGGTTTAAAGCCCTTTAATGACCCACATTACTTATACTACAGGCTTGAGCTCCTTAACAAAGTAGTAAAGAAGTAACTCCTGCTTATCTTTCAATCTCATCTCCGATAACATCATGCCTTGCTTTTTAAACCATGAAATATGTAAGTGTAATAGTTTTACTACTTTACATAGAGTATGATGATTTTTGTTTGTTTGCTTGCTTTGGATTTTGGGGATTTTTAAAACCTCTATGGCTTGTAATCAGAATTTTCTTCTCACCTTAGGCTTCAATATTTCAAGACTAAGCTTGGGTGTCACCTTTTCCTTGAAGCTTTCTCTTATACCCCAAGACAGTGGGAGTGCAGTGGTGCGGTCATGACTCACTGCAGCTTTGAACTCCTGGGCTCAAAGATCCTCCCACTTCAGCCTCCTGAGCAGCTGTGATTACAGGTGTGGGGTACTGCACTCAGCCCCATGCATTCTTTAATGCCTTCTACTTATCTCTAGTCTTATTCTGAATATTTTGGTTTATATTTTTTGTCCATTAGACAGTGAGCTCCATGAAGGTATGAACTATGTTGTATTTATCTGCCAATCCTAACACATTGCTTGGTGGATAGCTGTTGAATGGATGATGGAATGGAGACATTCTTGATCACTTCTAACTGCTCTTAAGAAAAAAATTATGTTAAGTTCTTGGGCAAGAGTGAATGAGCTAAAGTCCTCAGGCCTGCTCTTGCTTCATTCTTTTCTGCATTGTTCATTTACTTTACCAATTCCACCTTTCCCCTTTTTTTAGATTTTTTAAAAGTAATTCTTCTTCAGAGGTTTTTTTTTCTTAGAGTTTTTAAAATTAATTCCAGAAATTAACGATTTTGGGATGATCTTCACCACCTTTATTTCTATAGCACCAAACATGATTGTATTTAATTTTCTACTGGAAATGTCTGCGCAATTCAAGAACATAAGGGATTCCTCTCCAATATAAACATGGTGAAATTGTTTGCTTTAATTTTCTCTCACTTAGTTATAAAAGGGGAAGGGATAATAAATGCAACTTGGATTCTTGATCTTTTGATATAATTTCTAACTTTAATATTACCTTAAAAACATCCTCCCCCACTGGACAGAAAAAATTACTTTGGCATTTCTTCTTGCACTACAATAATGTACAAGGAGCTGAAATACAATGAATAGGATCTAATCCTGCCTTCAAGAGGTTTATAGACTTGTGAAGAAATAAGACAAGAAACCAGACATCTACAATTCAGTTGTGAAAAATGTTCTAACTCACTAGAGAGCCACTTTTTGAGCTGGATCCCAAGCACACGGAGCTGAAGTGCAGGAGATCTCCTGAGAATTGGCATCCGACCACTCTCATGCAGTGCCACAGCTCTGTCAGTATGGGGAACGTCCATCAGTGTCCTGGCTATGATCAGCAGATATATTTTAGCTCTTCAGCCACAAAGCAAAATAGCAAGATGTCAGCACTGTCTTAACAAGACAGATTGCCTGTTAAAAGGGTGTTTAATTCTTGGGATAGAATTTCAGGTGACTCAAATGGGAGGCATACCCTCAAGTTCCCAAATGTCCTTGTCTAGAAGAGTATCAGAATTATCATGCCCTGGTTCAATTCGGCACAAAGCTCGGACAATAGCTCTCATCCCTAGGAATTATAAAAGTAGGGGCAACCAAGTCTTATCTCAGAAAAGAGCAAGCTAGCCTTAAGTATGTTAACCAACTAGTGCTGATGGTTAACAAAAACTCTAAAGCAACTTGGGTAGAGCTTAAAAGCCACTGATGAGGATCGCTAATTCAAACATTTATTCATATATTTATGTATTTATTTATTTGATCCTTATGGGGAGATCACTGTGTATCAGGAAATGTCGTAGGAAATAGAAAGACAATCATGGATGAGATATAATTCCCACCCTCAAAGGCCTACTATTTAGAAGTTCAAGTAACCCATAATTATAATAGAATGTTCCAAGTGCACAGGAGGCTATGGGAACTTAGGAGGGCCAGTAAGCCCAGGCCTGGGATAATGGAAAACTTCTCAGTCAAAGGAAATTCTACACTCAGTCTTGAAGAATAAGAGAAGGAGTTAGGGATCCTACCTTGTGTTTGCCTTTGGTTAACTCTGATTTTCGTTGCATACCTTCTGTGCATTCATTATGTACTACAGAGGTCCTGGAGATCTTCTCTTGCGATAAATTAAGATGCTTTAAAAAGCAGATGCTTTATGAGTATGTAATTCTAAATCTTGATGGCTTTACTGTTTACTCTATTATACTGACGAATGATTTTTAACCAAGTAGTGTGTCAAGAAGGGTTTTGGTAAAAGTCCCTAAGATGTAAAATTCTTTACAGAAGTTCACCAAATGAATCCTGCAAAGGAAGATCCTTGGAAGGATTTTGACCTGAGCCTTTACTGAGGATCAACATGAAAACTGGCTTAGGCACAGAACAGGGCTAGATGTTTCTGGTTCATATATGTCATGTAGTCTTCTTAAATGAACATTATTCTCAGTTGAAGTGGTTACCAGTAGATGAAAATATGCAAATGCTTAATTCATGCTAACTTACTAATGGAGATTGTCTTCAAAGAGACCATAAATTCTTTCTCTAAACTTCTGAGGCATAAAAATATTAACTTTACTCATCAATAACTTTACTGATTGGTTCTGGAATGCAGAGTTGTTAGATACTTTGTGTATTTCCACAGGAACATTTTAATATTATTTTCATTTGATTTTTTTGTTTTTAATCACAGCTTAAAAATCAGACATGCACATTCTAAAATGCTTCACTAAACAGCCGTCATTATTCTCAACATAATCTTTTTTAATTTAATCTATTGATACAATATATTTATGAATGTGTTTTTGTGACAGGCCCTTAAATTGTTGAGACTAAATGTTTGTCAAAATTTTTCAAAAAGGATGCATATCAAAGTGTTTACATCACTTACTCCTGTGGGAGTGGTGAAGGCATTGGGGTAAGGGCAAGTTCCATTTTTCACTTTGAAATTTCTGAACTTAGACTGTAACCACTGAATTTTAAGTCTATGATGAAACCTAGAAGAATATGTTATATTTCCTATTTCTGAAATGTTCTCTCTTACAAGAGACAGATAATTATGAAGAAATACCAAATTAATGGGAGTCCAGGTACAACATTGGATTTAAAATTAAGTTCTGGTGTTATTTCCATAATCCCTCTTTGCTGTGCATATCAGAAATATAGCAAATGAAAGCTGCAACATTATCAGCAAAAGAATCATAAAAATAAGTGAGCAGATAATTGAGCAAACACCACTTTAATCTCTCAAACAAATGCTACCAGTACTAACACAACCCCACTTACGAGTCAAATATGGGAATGGGTGGCTGACTTTAAACTTCCAAAGCACATTCTGTTCTCCAAATCTTGGAATTATGGTCACTTACAAGAAAGACAATAAAAAGGCATGGAAATATTTGTAAGAGCAACATAAATAATGCAAAATCGATTTTTAAAATCAGGTCCACTCTATATGCATGACCAAGTCAAAGTATTTAAAAACGTACACTGACATCAGGGCAACTAGCTGAGTGTGAAAAATCTCATCTATGGAAACACACAGGTTTTGGTGACATGAAATGAGATTACTGACCATTTATGCTACAATGGATTGAACAAAAGGAATGGAAGAAGAAATATGCTAAATTAGAATCATGATTAGTTTGTTTTACCGGCTTAGGCAACGCATACAACTGTAAATCACTCTGGTCCAGGAAATCAGATATAAGAGTTCTAGTAATGCCTGTGCTACTAACTACAGCCTTAGGACAGACCTTTTACCCCCTCTGACATAAAGATGATACTTGTCCTTTATGCATTATAAGGCTTGGAACTTGAGGAGTGCAACCAAGGGTTTCTCGCAAATGCTTGAGAAAAGAGCTCTTTTGTAAGGGAAATCATAACCCTAACCACATATGTTCCTGTTCCCCAAGCCTCTACTGAAATGGCATGGCCCTCCAACTTGGCAAGAATGAGAGTAAAGCTCTTAAACGTTCATAACATAATGATAACTCTGTCTCCCTCTTGTCTGGTGTCTAAAGCACATGGCTTTCACATTAGCTAACATTAAAGAATAGCTGTTCCATGGGTAGTTGTAAGAGACACATGAATTGTCTGTGAGCCTGCACCTGCCAAAGACTAACTTGAGACATCTGATATTTGAAAAAGACGGTCTAATGGGTATGCTAAATATCTTTCCTTCTAGGCTCTAACATCGTGTGTTAGATCATCAGGAAGCCACGTACCTGGGTGAAATTATCTCAGTTCTCCATAGAAATGCCTTCACTGACTGCTGATAAAGGATTTTGCCCTGAGCCTTTACTGAGGGTCGATATGAAAACTGGCTTATCAGTATTTCTATTGTTTTTGGAAAACTGTTGCCAGGCAGTGTCCACTATGCCTGCAAATAGCCAGTTTTGAAAGGGAGTACATAAATTGACATTTAACTTAATTTCAAGAAGAAGTTAGTTTCTGTCTGTGAGTGTGTATGCTTTCTTTGGGGTGCAGTGACTATCAAGGAACGAATGAGCTTCCTTTTTGCAGAGGTATGAGAAAACTCAGAGCTAAATTCATACATACCTTAGAAATTCACTTACCTTAGGTTATGGCACTTTATTCTTCATGCTTTTTAAAAATAGTCTTTCTTCTATTTCAATTACCAAATACCCATTTTACATGTTTGACTTGGGAGCTTCTTTCTGTATTTTTCGGATTTCAGAGGTATATAGCTGAGGGTAAGTAGGAAAGGAAATAAAACTCTCTGAACATCACTCTGTCACAGGGAGTTTAAATACATAACCTTAGGTATTTGTCAGCAACACCCTTTCCTAAAGATGAGGTTCAGCTATATCAAATAACATAATCAACGTTACAGAACTAGTAAGAGTCACAGCTGATATTTGAACCCAGGTTTTTCTGATTTTATCCAAAGCCTATCTTCCTATTTATGATCTACTACATATATATTAAACATTCATTATTATCATAAGCTAATTTGGGGCTTGGTTATTAAGTTAATTAACTAATTAAATACCCATTCCCTTTTGTTGTATTGTTGTGAGGGTAAAATAATACTAAATACATGAAAGCACTCTGAAAGAATTTTATTTTATTTTATTTTATTTTATTTTTATTATTTATTTTAGACAGAGTCTCACTCTGTTGCCCTGGCTGGAGTGCAGTGGCGCGATCTCGGCTCACTGCAACCTCTGCCTCCCGCGTTTAAGTGATTCTCATGTTTCAGTCTCCAGAGTAGCTGGGATTACTGGCACCTACCACACACTCAGCTAATTTTTGTATTTTTAATAGAGACAGGGTTTCACCATGTTGGCCAGGCTTTCTTGATCTCCTGATCTCAGGTGATCCGCCCGCCTCGGCCTCCCAAAGTGTTGGCATTTCAGGAGTGAGCCACCAAGCCTGGCTCTGAAAGAATTTTAAAATGGTATACAACTGTATTGTATTATCTGTTACTCTCATATTGATAATTATAAGTCTTGAATTATTATATCAAAATCTAAGGACTATATGTGAGTATGTAATTCTAAATCTTGAGGGCTTCCTTGCTTACTCTGTTAGTACTCAAGAATGATTTTTAACCAAGCAATGTGCCAAGAAGAGTTTTGGTAAAAGTCCCTAGGATGTAAAATTCTTTACAAAAGTTCACCAACAAATGACATTTTAAAGTGAACTTCAGCTCATAAAATCCTATTTTAGTAAAGAAATTATTATGACACCATTCCATCTTCCTGTAAGCCATCTGAAGCCATTCATTTGAAAATCCTACAGTGGTTCTCTGACCTGCAAACAGGTATTTTCTATTTGTGAGTATGTCAAATAAAGAGGGATAAACTATTTTTTCCTAGAGCCTGAGAAACAGCCTCGGACTTATGAAATGATCAACTGTCTCTAAAAACAGACAAGAACAGTCTCTCCACTCTTCATCTGAGCCCAAATCCTCAGCCAATATTAAAGTGCAACCTCATCATACTTGATCCTATTTCATTAATAAGTTTCACTATCTCTTCTCATTCCAGCTCTTTAACCTTCCAAAAAAAAAAAAAAAAAAAGACTTTTACTACTTCAGCTCTTGATACTAGTTATATTTTTCATTTTGTGTGTTAGTACTATTTCCTTTAGCTTGTCAGTTATATATATATATAAACAAAACATTCTACATGAGAAAGCACAAATATTCTTCTAAGCCTCAACAGCAACAGCAAGTATCACACAATGAAAACATCACTGTAATGGAAAGACTTCAGTGCCACTTCATTATTAAAAAGATAAACAACTCAGGAAGTAGACTGCAGAACTTGGTGCTATTTAAATAAAGCTTAATTCCTTCAGTGAACATTTAGCAAACTGTAGACAAAATATTTTCTCTCCCTTATTTTTAACTTCATGAATTGCAATAATACCCTCATGTAACCTTAGCCTAGACGTTATCATTGCTGGTGGTTGGGGTGCATTTGTTTTAAGAGCCCAGAAATAAGCACCTACATCTATGATCAATTGATTTTCTTTTCTTTTTCTTTTCTTTTCTTTTTTTTTTTTTTTTTGAGGCATGCTCTCACTGTGTTGCCCAGGTTAGAGTACAGTGGCATGATCATGACTCACTACAGCTTCGACCTCCCAGGCATAGGCCATTTGCTCACCTCTGCCTCCCAAAGTACTGGGATTACAGGCATGAGCCACCGTGCCTGGCCGCGGTGCATGTTTTTGTCTTACTTTTATTTGAATTACCAAAGATCCTTGGACAGCGACAAAAGCATATAATGAGAAATGTCATATTGGCTTCTGGTGCCCTATAAATTATAAAGACTAACGAGATAAAATAACATGTGACCCTTGGAACCAGCGTAACAAAGACTGTTCCAGGAAGTCACAGAAACACTATTAGAGAAGTAACCGAAAGAAAAACTGGGGGTTGCAGAGATGAGAAGTGTCATCCCTTCCTGAGAAGAGTAGCTCTGACCCAAAAGATCAACTAGTGGGGAACTGCCCCTTCAGCATCAGTACAGGAAGCTTCAGGGCTCCCTTAAAGCCAAGGCTAACACAGAAACAACAACAACAACAAATTAGCCTGTGAGTATGCTTTCAGGTTTCCTGGAAGCAGAGCCTGGTAGAGATTAGGCAAGCAATCTGTAAAGGAGGGAAGGAAGCAGAATAGAGAGGTGAGAGAATCAAGCAAGAATGTAGTCAGTGATATCTAGCCTCGGCCTGATGCTTTCGGATAGGTGAGGCTCTATAACAAGATTGGGCAGGCTTTTCATGTAAAGGGCAGAATAGTGTGTCTTGACCTACTCAATTCTGCCATTGTAGCATGAAACCAACCATAGATAATAAAATAAATGAGTCCAGCCTTGTTCCAATAAAATTTTACTTACAAAAGCAGGCAGTGGGGCTGGATTTGGTCAAGGGGCCACAGTTTGTTGACTCTTTCTGTAGGGTATAAATCACACCATGGAGTTGCGACCTTCCCCCTACCCCAAAGGAAGGGAATTTGGCCTTTTGTACCCTGTAATAGTCATCAGCTGTGGCGGTGGGGTGAGGGTGGTGTCTGAACTCCCAGAAGCGGTTCCCATCAGCCCGGACAGTGTTTTTCAATCCTCACTGTGAATCAGTATCACGTGGAGGGCTCATTAAAACACAGACTTCTGGGCCCAACCCTAGAGTGTGTGATTCAGTAGTTCTGGGATGGAGCCCAAGAATTTATATTTCTAGGAAGTTTCTAGGTGATGTTAATGCTGCTTGTTTGGGAGCCACTCTTTGAGACCACATAGCTCAGACTGTTCCCCAGAGGAAGGGACAGCTGTGAGCCCTTTGCAATCAACACTCACCACAGCTAGAGGCAGGACCAGTAAAGAGTGTCTCAGCAGGGCATCAACAGCACTCAGTACAATGCTATGTCCAACTGGCAGGGGAGAAAGATACAGATTTTTAAAATATACCTCTGAATAAGAAAATATTTGTATTCATGCTACACTCTCTTTTTGATGAGGCTGTTTATTCTTGAACTGTCCTTCTTGCCTAACCTACTCTGATCCAGCTACTTCTTAACACTCAGTTACATCCTTCTGAATATCTATATGTATTTATATGTGTTTTCTACCATGTGTTTATTAATGCATTCATTGGTATTCATTGGCATACTAATCTTTGTTAGGTTCTAATCTCTCTGAACGCACAGACCATGGATTTTTTCCTAATTTTATAATGAACACTATCAAGGGAAGAGGATTCTATGTACCTCACAGCTGCTTTAAAACAATATTTCCCTAGGGAAAATGAAACTAGTAGCTTGTAGAAACTAAGAGTTCCTTTATTTAGTTCCTCTCATCACTCCTATCTTGTTCTTTACCTGTATTTCTGCTGTCATAAAATACACTCCCGGCCAACTGACATTAAGGGCATAAACATTGAATCTTTCACTAAATTTGTCTTCATATGTATTATGGTTCCACTATTAATGCCTTCCCATGGGCACTCTAATCTTGGTTCATAGATTCATTTCAAAGAGACCAAAGCAGAAAGAAAATTTTTAATTTGTGCTTTATGAAGTCAGCTGTCTAAGACTCCTATAGTTTGAAAGCATTAAAAAAAAAGAAATAGACCACTTTTCTTGAACTGCGTATTTAAATCTTGACTTGATCTCTCTTCATTCCCTTGAAAGCAAAAAAATGTGGGTTGTAGTTGTAACTAGTTAAATAATCAGGTCAATTTCTACAGTGAAATTAAATCTATCTAAAGAATAATGACTGGCCAGGCATGGTAACTCATGCCTGTAATCCCAACACTCAGTGGGGACCAAGGCAAGAGGATCTCTGGAGCCCAGGTGTTCAAGTCTGCAGTGAGTTATGACTGTACTCCAATCTAAGTAACAGAGCAAGACTCTGTCTCAAACACACACACACACACATATGCACACATACACTCTCACACATGATTGATGGAGTGACTTTGACTTCAAGTGTTCAGATACTAATACACACACACACGCACACATATACATATACATACACATACAGTAGGCCAAGGAAAAATACCCAGTCATTACACTGGCTCAATCGGCACAAGCTTGAGATTGGAAACTGAGGGGATGAATAAAATGAGCGGAATTATATTCTATAGAGATCAAAGCAATACAAACTATAGTAGCAAGTCCAAGCCAATATAGTTTAGAAAGCACTGAGAGTCAAAAATCAGGCAAATAAAGTAATAACATAAAGACCAGAGTGCAAGAGCTGGATCATAAGCCACATAAGAAGCCACAATCCAAGCAAAAATCCAGGAGCAATTCAGACATAAGAGATCATAAAAAATGGAAGGATAAACAGGTGATAACCGAAAGGAAAGAGGATAAACATATGTGATATGTTTGCTTTTTCTATATTGCTCAAAAGGTGTGGAGGCATACATGAAAATTGAAAGCAAAGGCATTATTTTGTAATGTTGAACAATAGCATATTTATAATCCAGCAATACCTCCTAGGTGTAGAAGCTAGAGAAACTTACAAAGGCACACCAACAGCTATAAATAATAGTGTTCAAAGCAATGCTGTTCATAAAAATAAATAACTAGAAACTGCCCAAATGCCTATTTATAGGAAATAAATAAATTGTGGTATATAAACATAATAGAATATCATATATCGGGGAAATAAATAATCTTCAGCTACATGCAACAACACGAATGAATCTTAAAAATACAATGCTGCATCAAGAAAGTAAATCATACAAACCCTACTTCCACTTGAACTATGGAAATCTAGAAGAGACCGTTGTCCTCATCCTAATAATAACAGCACATGTCAGATAATATATAAAATCAAAACTTTTATTGAACCTATCAGAGATCTGAGGTCATAAGGCAACCGTGAGAAATGAATTCTAGAAACAGACAAGTCCGTCCAAGGAGAGACAAGATATAGGAATTGTTTACCCTTGTCAAGGCACAAGAGAAATAAGAAGGTCACGCTAGATGAAGGTAAGAAGAAATCAGCTAAAATTTTAATAAATTCGTAAAGGTCAAATATGGGCTAGCATATACATTTAGGATAACTAGTCACCCAGATACAAAGTAGTTCATACTCACACACAAGGTCTTCTGCATGGGCCTCCAACAGGTGCTTGCTCTCAAGAAAAACTAGAGTTAGAACAGAAAACCAAAGAGATTGCCTTTTACTGGTGCGAGTATGCAAAAGGTGAACAGCTGCTTGGATTCAGGCCCCAAACATCACCCCCTTCCCTAGACTCATCTCTCACTGAAAAAAAAAAAAAAAAGCAAACGCCTTAAGCCACTTGGGGAGGGCCAGCAAATCCTCTTGCCCCCAGGGTCCCTGGAGAAGGTACAGAAGCAAAATGTATCTGCCTCTGGAGAAAGGGTATGGTACTCTGCTTCCTTTCATCAGAATCTTTTTGAAAGATAGAAACAAAGCTATTTTCTCCAAGGGAAGAAGAAAAAAAGTCTTTACGTCACACCATTCTGCACCGATAGAAAATGGGGGTCTGCTACCCTAGGGGAAGGTCAGAAAACCCTTCTACCCAAGACCTGCCACAGATACAGGGCGGTTTGACTGCCATAAGTGGAAATGGCAGGAACACTGAAAAAGCCCTCCTCCCAAGACAAAGGTGCATAGGTCCTGGCTAAGAAGAAGGCTGGCTCAGGAGAACCAAGTTATCCCTTGTATCTCACAACAAACCTAGCAGTAAGTAACAAGAATAGCAGTCTACCTCTGGGGAAGGGGCAATCATATGGAGAGAGAACCTTGTGACACAGGCATACAGGGACTTCTGAAAGCTCCAGGTAGGGCATAAGCACAGACAAAAACCTCAGTACTCCAGGCCCCAAAGTAAGATCAAGGTAACCACTGTTCACGGCTGGAGCAACTTATAGCCTGTGATACACTGAAAATAACTTTAGTAACAGGAAAATCAAAACCTAGTTGAACTGCTGACAAGATGGACTCAACTTTACATGCCAGCAGACTGAAAAAAGAGGCATGCCCATTTCCAGGTATAAATGCTATTTACTTCAGTCTCTACTGTCCTTGTACAAATGATATCCCATACTGAATCAAAAATTGTGAGACTAGCAAAAAAGGCAAGAAAAAAAAAGAACCATTGTCAGGCAATAAAGCAATAAACAGAATCAGACTCAGAGATAATTCAGGTTTTAGGACTATCAGGTGGAGACTTTAGAATAATTATGATGAATATGCTAAAGATTTTAGGAAAAAAATTGACAACATACATAAACAGATGAGAAATTTCAGCAAAGAGATTGAAACTATAAAAACATAAAATAACAAAGCTAAAAATAAAAACTGGATATCAGAAAGTAATAATTGTTTAAACAAGCTTAACAGTAAACTGCACATAGATGAAGGAAGAATCAGTGAATTTGGGGATAGGACAGTAGAAATCAACCAATCTTAAAGACAAAAAGAAAAAGATTGAGCAATGTGGAGAGAGGAGAAAACAAAACCGATCAGAGAATCCCAGACCTATGGTAACGTCATCACATTGTGTAACATACATGCAATTGGAGCTCCAAAATGGGAAAGACAGAGTTCTCAACAGAAATTTTGTGAGCTGAAAGACAAGGGAGTCTCACTGTTAAAGTGCTGAAAGAAAAATTCCCAATCCAGAGTTCTATATTCAGCAAGATTATTCACCAAAAAGAAAGGCAAAATAAAGACTTTCCCAGAGAATCAAAAGCTGAAACAATTTACCTGGACTGCAAGCAGAAAGAGAATAATATCAGATTAAAATTTAGATTGAATGGAAAAATGGAGAGCAATAGAGATGGTAAAAATGAGAGTAAATACTTAAATGTTTTAGAATTTTAAATAAGTGTAAAAGGAAATTAGATGTCTAAAGCAGGGTTTATAACATACAAGAAAAAAATTTGTGTGACAACAATAGTATGAAAGTTGAGAGTGAGGAAATGGAAGTATCCTATTCTAACATTCTAACATTATATATGAAGTGGTATAATATGATATGAAGGTAGACTATGATGAGTTAAAGACATATATCGTAAATCTTAGAGCAATTTTTAAGAAATTAAAAAGATTTAACAAAAAAGGCAAGTGGGGATAATAGAGAATCACAAAAAATATTCACTGAATCCAAAAGAAATGAGGAAAAGCAGAAAAAAAAGAACGAAGAACAGATCATAGAAATAAATAAGATGTATGTTTCAATTCAAACATAACTAAAATATATTACATATAAATTGTCTGAACACCCTAATTTTTAAAATGATAATTCATGAAACTTAACTACAGTATAATGGCATTTTATAAGCCTCAAAAATGAGCAAAACTGAACAATATCTTACTTAAGGATGTGTGTGTATGTAATTATTTGAAATCTGAATGATAAGATTCACAGCCAGGATGACTTCTGCAAGAGATATTAGAATGGAGGATTTAAAAGGAGTCCAGCAGTTTTAGTGATTTGTTGTAATTCTGGTTTTTGAGTTGGATGTTGGGCATTTGTTGCACTACTATGCTTTAATACTCATATATATATTACGTAGATATTTTCTCATACATATTTAATACAATACTTCCAAAAACAAGATTGAATAAACAACTAAGTATAGACAAGGACCTCACAATAAACTAGATTGATTTTCGAATAGGAAAGGGAGAAGTGGTTTCTAGAACTGTACTAAAGTGAGATATTCCCAAAAATTTAGTTCAGTAATAATTTATTGATCATATATGCAGTGAATATAAAATTATGAATAAGTCACCATTTCTAACTTTGAATAGCATGGCAGACAAGTTTAATGTCAAATCTCTATCTGAAAATAATGTTGTTTGGATTTGCTTTAAAATGATGTAGTGATGGGGGCACAAAGAGGGAGTTGGTGAAGATACAGGTGAAATAAAAGGGGTCATGTGTTGATAATTTTTGAAGTTGTGTGATTGATACAAAGTGTTTATTATACTGTTTTTCCACATTTGTATATGTTTTCAATTTTTCATAACAAGAAATGAGTGTGTGTGTTTTGTATAAACTATCTGGTACCCTTTTTTCCAATGTTTTTATTTTTAATTTTTGTGGGTATATAGTAGTTGTATATTGGTTCAGTACTTCTAAATGAAAAATAGAAGGAGGAAATTGGTGAAATTTGATAAACAATTAAAAAGCTAAGTGACAGTTTCATGATCCAAAGTTCTTGACAAGCTAAAACAATGGGCTAAATAAAAAAAGAAAAATACAATAAAGATGCAAGAAAAAGAAATGATAGGCATAGCCGTACATATTGAAAAAGGAAGACAAAAACTGGCTCTATTTGCAAATGACATTATTGTCTATGTAGAAAATCTCAAAGAATCTACCAAAAGGCTATTACAACTATGCATAAAATGCATAAAAGTTTAAGAATAAAAGGTCACTATATAAAATTTAATCATATTTCTATATACTAGCAGTTAATCAGAAATTTAATTTTTAGTATCATTTTTGATGGCACCAACAAATGAAACATTTATGTAAAATCATATAAGCAGAAGATCTGTATACTAAAAACTACAAAACCCTAATGAAAGAAATTAAAGACAACATAAATAAATGGAAATGTATACCAGGTCATGGATTGGAAGATATGATATTGTTAAGATATCAATGTTCTCAAACTGATCTATGGATTCCCCACAATCCCAGTCAAAATCCCAGGAATTTTTTTTTTAATAGAAATTAAGAAACTAATTCTAGAAAGGCAAAGAAACTAAAATAGTGAAATCAGTTTTGAAGAAGGACAACAAATTTGGAAGTTTTGTATTACCTGATTTTCAAACTTATTGTAAAGCTACAGAAGACAAAATAGTCTGGTGTTAGAAAAAGCACAGACATATAAATAAGTGAATAAGAATAGAGTGTCTAGAAATAGACCACACATATTCTGTCAATTAAACTCTTATGAAAGTGTAAATGGAGAAAGGAACGTCTTTTCAACAAATGGCTCTTGGGGACAATTGTATAACAATGGAAAAAAAATTAATAACCTTCAGTTCACCTCTCTTACTCTACACCAATATTAATTCAGACTGGATCATTGACCTAAATATAAAACTTGAAACTGTAAAATTTCTGGAAGAAAATATAAGAGAAAAACTTTTGCGTTCTTGAGTTCAATATAATTTCTTAGATATGATGCCACAAATGCAATCCATTAACATTTTTGATGAATTGGTCTTCATCACAACTAAGAATGTCTCCTCTTCAAAAGACAATGTTGGTAGAATGAAAGGCAAGCCACAGAAAAGGAGAAAATATTTGCAAATCGTATAACCAAAAAAGCAATTATATCCAGATTATATAAGGAGCTCTCAAATGCAATAATAAAATAAACCAATTAAAAATGAAGAAGATGTCATGCCTGTAATCCCAGCACTTTGGGAGGCTGAGGAGTGTGGATCACCCGAGGTCAGGAGTTCTAGACCAGCCTGGCCAACGTGGTGAAACCCCATCTCTACTAAAAATACAAAAATTAGCTGGACGTGGTAACGCATACCTGTAATCCCAGCTACTCAGGAGGCTGAGGCAGGAGAATCACTTGAACCCAGGAAGCAGAGGTTGCAGTGAGCCAAGATTGCACCACTGCACTCCAGCCTGGGTAGCAGAGTAACACTCCATCTCAAAATGAAGAAGATATTCGAACAGACACTGTGTCAAAAAGATAGAAAGACTAAGAATAAACACCTGAAAAGATGCTCAACATCAATAGTGACTACACAAATGCAATTTAAAATTACCATAAAATATAACTGTATACTTATTACATGATACAATAAATTTGTGAAAATTATAGAGTATACATTATAAAGAACACATTTTACTGTATGCAAATTTTACCAAGATTTTTTACATGAAAAAATCCTTCTCCCCAAATCTAATAGAAATAATTACATAATACTTTATTTGGTTCACAAAATACACACATAGTTTGGTATGCACACATGTAGAAAAAGTATGAGAAATAATTATAAATTAAATACAGATAAACACTTTGGCATAGTTGACCAAAAAGCCAATTCAATCTTTATATATATACATAGAATTCAAAATAAAGGGCCGGGCGCGGTGGCTCATGCCTGTAATCCCAGCACTTTGGGAGGCCGAGGCGGGTGGATCACCTGAGGTCAGGATTTCGAGACCAGCCTGACCAACATGGAGAAACCCCATCCCTACTAAAAATACAAAAGTAGCTGGGTGTGGTGGCACATGCCTATAATCCCAGCTACTAGGGAGGCTGAGGCAGGAGAACTGCTTGAACCTGGGAGGCAGAGGTTGTGGTGAGCCGAGATCGTGCCGTTGCACTCCAGCCTGGGCAACAAGAGTGAAACTCCGCCTCAAAAAAAATAAATAAATAAATAAATAAATAAAATAAAGGAGGGAGTAGTGCCCTATTCTTCTTCTTTTTTTTGTTTTTTTTTTTGTTGTTGTTGTTTTTGTTTGTTTTTTCTTTTTTTTTTTTAACAAAGTCAGAGAAATTTATTTCAGTCCTCTGTTCAGTTTCATACAACTAAGTCATTCTGTTTGACATTGGGGTTCTCAATATATATAAATACATCAGCTCTCCACTGAGAGTACTGAAAGTTTTTTTTCCTAGTCCAGTGGTACAGTCCTTGAAGCTGTCAGAAACCTGCATTGAAGAGCCCCAACAGAGATCTTTCTGTGAACTCCCTTAGAGAAACAAGATTTGGACTGTAGCTGATTATAAACAACTTTTTGAGAAGAATCAAAACAATAATCTGTGGATGACAAGAGTTTTAGGACTGCCATGGTTAAAGACACAATTGACAAGGAAATTTGGTTATTTCTGTGGCATGCAACAATACAGCATAATAATGATAATTACCAATAACATTAAGACATCAGAATTATAGTTTGAGATGGAGTCTCACTCGGTCGCCCAGGCTGCAGTGCAGTGGCACAATCTCGGCTCACTGCAACCTCTGCCTCCCGGGTTCAAGCCCCTATTATTTGTTATTAGTGGTACCATACGTGAGGCAATAATTCCTCTGGATCTGGGCCAGATACTAAGAAGGATATGAACCATGTACCACTCTCTGCAAATGGAGTAAGCTTTTTCCAGCCAGTATGAATTCACCATCATTGAAGGCACTGAAGCAAAGAATATCAAAGTTAATTTTGAAGTGACATAATGAAGTCAGAGTGTTAGGAATTGTTTTCTTCATCCAAAACAATATTAATAAAACACCAACTCTGGGTCAAAGATTATATAGACATGGGGATATGACAATGGAAAAGGTAGATGTGCATACAGTCTAGCAAAGACTTGGTTGAAGATATAAAACTAAATACTCTTTTCTCAAATCTGTAGAATCTATACTTAGAAAGATAGAAATGCAGAGAGCAAGATGTCCTGAGTTATTTTAATTATGCTCTGGAAACCCTCAGGTCACCATGGTCATGAGTAATCAGTCAGATTCTGACTGTTTTTACCTAGAATTCAGTTCTGTTCTGTTCTGTTTTTGCATTTGGGGTAATAAATCTGGACTTCCTCAGCTTGGTTGTTTGTTACCTTACCTTAAACCTCTCTCCAATTAGTATTTGAAATGATGCAAGTAAAAAAACCAGAGACAAGCAATTCATCATATACCTCTGCTTTTACTGAGCTTCCATATCTGCTAGATGGTTTGTAGAACACAAAGCTAATAATGGCCTTGCCCTATAGCTTTGGTACTCTGGGCAGGAGCGTTTTCTACCTTATGACTCATTTGTCATATTGTATATTAATATGTTTTATACATGCGACTATGTGTTCACCTTTGGAAATGTGCATATTCCCTTTAAGCAACTTCTTAATCACCTGCAATTTATTCACTCATTTACACTAATTAGCTCACCTGCATTTCCCAAGTGCCTACTATGTACCACTTAACCTGCTAGGTATTAGAGGTTAAAAAAAAAAAAAAAGATTTTTTATAATTATCTCACTATGGTTTAATTTCATTTGGCTTTTATAGTTATCTGTGAACAAAGGAAAATAGTTTTCAAGCTGATAGCTTGTATTAGTATAATTCACACATCTCACCCAGTAACACATGTACACATAAGCACTTGCATACACATGACTAAAATGACTTGTTCTTCACGTTGTCTTGTCAGAATCTGCTTTATTTTATAAATCACTTCATTCCTGAAGTTTTCTCTAACTCCCTTTGTTCGAAATGATCTTTCCTTTTAAATTTTATTAGTATATTTTACCTTTTCTCATTTCTTGGAATACTTTAAAATATCATGTCTCTGACTATGTTTGTGCATGTGTACCTTTTTTTCCCCCTTTTATTTATATATTTATTTATTTATTTATTTATTGGTAGACATAGAGTCTTGCTCTGTCACCCAGGCTGCCAGGCTGGAGTGCAGTGGCGTGATTTCGGCTCACAGCAACCTCCACCTCCCAGGTTCAAGCAATTCTCCTGCCTCAGCCTCCCGAGTAGCTGGGTCTACAGTTGCAACGCCACCACACCCGGCTGATTTCTTTTGTATTTTGGTAGAGATGGGATGTTACCATGTTGCCCAGGCTGGTCTCAAACTCCTGATCTCAGGCAATCCTCCCACCTCAGCCTCCCAAAGTGCTAGGATTACAGGCGTGAGTCACCGTGCCTGGCCGTGTGTACCTTTTTTTATTGTTATAAGTACCAAGATACTGTAACCACATCACATAAGCACATAATAATGATAAAACATACCGAACAAAAAAAATCATCTTGCAGAAGAACAATGACTCCCTATCTTGACTTGCTAGGCACCCCACAAACACCAAGCTGCCCCAAACTGATGACTCCGTTTGTAATCATCTGTAGATGTTAGTATTTGTAAGTATTCGCTATTTTAGTTTTTGAGTTGTAAATTGGGGGTATTATATCTTAGTTCCTATTCTTAAAGAATAAATTTCGGTTTATTTACCCTGGTTTCCATATTGCTGGTTACTCCCTCCTCACTTTTAGATTTCTGTTCATCTTGTTTCATCCTCTTGGGAATGGACGCTCTTCTTCGCTGGAGACAGTCATTTTAAAACTGCTCTGGCAGATTCTGTGTCTTGATTTGTCTACACCTGCTTCTCTGGCAACCCATCCTTTGCTCAGACAAACTTTCAGGGGTTCAGGCTTCCTGCACTGCCACCTCTCGTCCCTCTGCAGCGAACATGACTAACCAGCCATACTCCCCAAACCTAACCTTTGTAGGTTTGGCCGAGGCCTTCAGAACAGAGCTCAATCTTTCCCAAAGGTTTCACTGAAGCTCCTCTCACTCAGCTTGGTAGGAATGTTGACAGAGTGGGAGGTGATATGAATGAAAATGCCTCAACACTTCAACAATTTTTTCCATGTCAATTCTCTAATTGCCACCTCTCGATTCTTTTATATGTGAGTGTTGATTCAAGAGTATATTCAAGGTTGAATCAAACTGGAGTCTGAAGCCTCTTTTGCAAATCCTGCCTAAGTGGCCTGGTACCTCACTGCATTGTACCAGAGCACTTGCACCTGCTGAGTTGGGGCCTCAGCCAAAATCAAGGCAGGAATAGTCTCTTGTAAAGATTCTGTAACCCTTAGTGATGACTCAATAAATGATAGTTCAGCAGCAGTTTTTGTGGGCAAAAGCTTTAATACCATATAAGATAAGCAGACACCATGGAATAAAGTGACAAAAAGATAAAAATCTAGTAAGATACAGGAAATAAGGATTTCAACAAATCTCTATCAGAGAAGACTTGAGATAAGCAACAGAATGTCAAAACTTACCTTAGTGAATAAAATAATAATAGTTACCAGCTCTTAAGTGTTTATTCTATTGCAAAGATAGTGTGAAACATTTTTGTAAACAGGATCTCTTAATCCTCGAGCAACTCTATTATTTAAGTATTATTGTCCCTACAATTCACATAAGGAAACCAAGGCTACAAGAGGCTAAATATTTTTCCAAGTTCATACTCTATGACATTATGTGTAGTTTGCTGAATACCTATATATTTGAAGAGAAGTATTGGATGTCCTCCTAAGTCCCCTGTGGAGAACATTTTAGGGTGTTGTTAAATAAAATTATTTTAATTTGTAGGACCCAAATCGCAATTATAACCAACATTCTGGAGCCCACATTGCACAGGTCAGGGACAAATCACCCGTAACCAGAGTAACTAAATCAGGTCTCTTCGTACGTGTGGTGTCACAGTGCAGACGACTCATTTTGTAGAAATGAAACTAAAAATACCTTTGTAAGTTATTCAGAGACCTCATAACTCAGATCTTCTAAGATATAACTTCAATATAAGCTAAATCACTTATAAACAGATTTCTCCCCACATATGAAAATATTTAACCCCTAGCATCTTTTCTGGTTTAAGGAAAAGCCATTTTTAATAAGTAGAACGAAAATCACATACACGAAACTTATAAGCTTCCAGTCTTTTTTTGCCAGTAACTAGGTTGTCCTTGCAGAATTTCATAATGTGGTATGTTTCCAATGACTCTTTGTGATTTGACAAAAACTACTTTGATTTTCCTTCTCTTCCCTATAGTAGTTTCTAAGGTTCTTTTGTGTTTTGCATATCTTGTTGCCTATCATGTATTCTTTAATTTGCTCTCTGAGACTTTAAATTTACTTTGTATGTTAGTCATCAGAAAAGAAAATAAGTAGAGAGATAAACTTCGTCTTACCATACTTTGAAGTACTAAATATGTTTAAATTAAAAAAAAAACAAAATCAAAAAATACCCTGAACCCTTGACCTTCTGTTGCGAAGTGCCCACCAATCCTTGAAGTCTGTTCCTCCTCCACTTTCTTATTTGAACAAGAAATGTCTCTATCTATCTACATGCCCAACCCCCACCACCAAGTCAGCTCCACATCCTGTAAGTTCTAACATCAACAGATATCTCCAAAGGCTTCACTTACTGATTCCATGGCAGAAACTGCCCTGGTGCAAACGACTAGTTTCTTCTCAGCCTCAGAAGTGATCCCCCCACTCTTGATCTTGCTCCCACCCCAACCCATTCTCTAAGTAACAGTCACAGGGAGCTTTTAAAAATGCAAACTGCATTTAATTAACTCTCTATTAAAAACCTTCAAAGGCTTCCTATTACTCTTGGAATAAAATCTAATCTTAAAATGGCCTAAAAGATCCTTTATGATCTGCCTCTGCTAATTCCTCCAATCATATGGTGATCTTCCCTCCTCAAGCTTTTATCCCAATTTGTAAGTATTTGTGTGTTTGGTGTAATGTTTCTCTCCCTTATCGGACTGTGAGTTCCATGAAGTGGGGCCATTAGAGTTTTATGCATTATTCACCAATTGCCTGTAGCAAAACACCTGGCATGTAGGTGCTCCATAAATTTTGTTAAATGAATAAATGAACTTGAGTAAAAATTACTATAACAAGTAGAAAATATGTTATACGCAGTCAGGAAAATGGAAATTATAAACATAAGAGGAAAACGCTTATCATATATGAGAAAAGCAAAATAGGAAATGTAAAATATACATAGCATTTACAATGTGATTACCATAACAATTACAATATGTACATGTTGTAGATATATATAACATATACAGTGTGATTGAGCCTATTATAACATAGAGTAGACATATATTTTTAAGACACAATTTTGTTTTTTTAGGAGAGATCTATTTTAACTGGTAAACAGGGTCTGTCGTGTAAGGCAAAAGAACAGGCTCTGTTTTATGAAGACAATCCCTGTGTCTGGAAGGGATGTTTTGGTAGCCATTTGGTTACACTAGGTGAAGTAAAAACCCTTTTTGCAAGGCAAAGATATGTGGCATTTAACTATTCTGAATAATAGTGAGTTTGTCTCAATGTAGGTAGAGTCGCACTTCTGTAGATCTAGTTTCCTTTTTGAAAAATAGCCTGTGTCTCTTCTCCCGTTCCCCACTGTGGGTAGCAGTAGTAGACAGGGAATTTCAAGAAGCTTGGACTTGAACTCTGTGTAGGAAAAGCAAGGGCAGGAAGTCACGTGCTACAGACAGCTCATGACAACTGTTAAGACACAATTGTTAAATTTTCAGAAATATGTTAGATGACTGTTAAAGGCAAACATTATTTGAAATTAAAATATTTAATATATACTTAAATAAATTTTATTAAAAATAAAGGTAACAAGTATGCAAGATTCATCACTTCCTAATTATTTTGCTATCATCTATGTTATGTCTCTTACATCTGTATGGTGTAATTTATTTATTTATTTATTTATTTTTTTTTTAGATGGAGTCTGGCTCTGTCTCCAGATTGGAGTGCAATGGCGCTATCTCAGCTCACTGCAACCTCTGGCTCCTGGATTCAAGTGATTCTCCTGCCTCAGCCTCCCAAGTAGCTGGGATTACAGGCACCTGCCACCAAACCCATCTAATTTTTGTGTTTTTAGTGGAGAAGGGGTTTTGCCATGTTGGCCAGGCTGGTCTCGAACTCCTGACCTCAGGTGATTCGCCCACCTTGGCCTCCCAAAGTGCTGGCATTACAGGCGTGAGCCACCACACCTGGTCAGAAATATTGTATAAGGGTATGTTACAGCACAGTTCTTCCCAACTCCATGTTTGATGTCATAGTAATAGCTCGAAGTCAGCCGTGGCAGTTGTATTTACATCACTGAAATCAGCAACTGCTACCAAACAGGGCTCCATTTGTTGTTTTGTTGATTTTCTAGATTTAAGAAAGTGATGCAGAATACGTTAATAATGCAGATTAAATATTTAAATGTGTCATATCTGTCTATTATATTACAAATAACACAAAAACAGGAATACCCTTCTAGTCTTCAAAAATGATTATTCAATTCAGTGAAAAGTTGCTCTTATCCTTGATGAATGAGTGAGGTTCTGACATATGGTTTCATTGTTTCACTTTTACTGTATTCTATAATGTAAACCAAATATCAACCAGCATTATTGTCAGAACCATACTTGTCAATTGCAACCATGTGTTGTCCATGAACACTAAGTTTGGCAAAAATCAATGAAAGCAGTCTGTGAAAATCAATTGCTATATGGAATTTATAATGAAAATATTGTATATTTTATTATTATTATAAATTGTGTGTTACACATATTTTATATCAGTAAAATTAATTATACACACACCTACTCTGATTCAAACATACACATTTCTTCCTAGAGAGCCAGTTGTTGAATGAGCACATCCCTAAGTCTAGGTTACTTCTGTAGCAGAATGAAATTTGTGAAACACTTAGCTTTCTTTGGGATACATAGAAAGTCTCGGGAAGGAGGGCCTAATAACGGGCTGCCCTTCCTGCGGCAGAGCAGGATGAGGACTTGAACTATTCCTATTGTGGAACAGAAAGTGAGGGTAATCCCGAAGCCTGTGTTGGGTGTACCTATATTACACACATGTGAAATATACATGCATGTAAACAAGGGCTAGGGAGTGAGAAGCACCATGAAAAATAGTTACAGTGGTGTGTGTATGAGCAATTCTCTTTACTTTTATTTTACTATTTTGAAAAATTTAAAATCTAATAAATACAGGGTTGTAAAGAGCAGTTCAGTTCAATAAACTAAGAACTACACAAATTCAGAAGATCTGCAGTCTAGCTCTCAATTTATAGCTAACCTTGATTCAAGAGTTTGACTTTATTGATTGTGTTTTTCATCTCCAAGGGGTAAAATAGCAACCTGGTGCATCAGGTAGCAATGAGGAATAAGCAATCCAGTAGCTTGACAATATAGTTTCTTAAAAGAGTGATAGATGGGGCAAAGAACACTCTACATTATAGAAATGCTAGAGGTAAAGCTAAACTGTACTTAAATATATTGTTTCCTTGGTAGTCAGCTGACATCCTTTATCAAATCTGATGTTATGAAATATCTATAATCTGTCTCTGAACAAGTCTTCATTAATTCTCCTAAGTAGCATCTCTACCATTAACTTGGAAAAATAAGAAATACATTCTAATGAGAGTGTTAATTATAAAAAGTGTTTTATTTCCTATTGTGGCAACCTTATAAATCAAATACTTCGCACTCTATAGCAACAGAGTTGCAAAGTTGCTCATTTTGCAAAGCCAAAGTGACAAGCAACATTTTCAGAAACATCAATAGATGATATGGGGTCCTAAGGCTGCCCCTGATAATCTGGAAAATCTCTTTTACCATGATTTGATTTCTCACATAAAACTTTACATAAAATAAATCGATGATAATATTTAAAGATAATTGCTGGGCTAGATGAAGATAGGGTCAAATTGACATTCTTATAGGTAAAACAGGATTGCAATTCACCAAGGAATATGTTATTTATTTTAATAGGTGGCCTTTTACCCCCTCATTATTTTTGTTACCTCTAATTGGTGTCAAAATGAGATCAATACCACATCCGCGTCTCATAGGATGCTTGTGAGGATTAAATGATATGTAAAGTATTTAGAATAGGCAAACAATGCACACTATAGATGTATTGGTATTATTATATTATATTATTATGCACGTTGGCTATGAAAATTTGATTTCAACTCGGTGCCTGCCTGGTGTAGTCCTATGGTACGTTTTTGCTGTGTGTCTCATAACTGACAGGGCATCTTCCTCAGCAATATTCATTTCTCAGATTTCTTTCTTGTAGTTGCATCCAGATTGCTCCAAGATTCTCTGGCCACCTCACAGAAATCAGAGACAGATAATTAATCTCACTAGAGGTGTCCAGGTAGCAGGTCTCCTAGGACTTTGTGTAGTTAGGTTTTTATGAAGTCCAATAGATGGTCTGTGATTGCTTCTTAGGCTCTTGTCTCATGGTCACCTGGAGAATGTTACTCCTGGTAGTTTGTTTCTTGTTATTTTGTTTTGTTTTATTCATTCTTCTTAATACTGAGTATATAATATTGTTTCTGCATGGTATGTTTTCAGAACATATGACTAACCTTTTACAATTATGGAATTAAAGAATGGGAAGATTCTTTAAGTAGAAGCTCTCATCAAAAGTTATATATAGCATTCCAAAACTTCCATCGTAAATCTCTCTGATCTCTCCACCATTGATGTTTGAGTAATGGACACCTATTGGTGTTGTTGATGTTTTTCTTCTGTCTGCCCTTCCCACTAGAGATAGGAGTGGTCAAGTGACACAGGCTGGTCATATGCCCTTAACATAAAATGACTGAATTCTCTTCCAATCATTACTTCAAAAAAAAATAAAAATAAAAAACATCTAAATATACACACACAATAATAACCTTGTTTCTCCTATCTTTATTCCCCTCTCTTCCCTTAGTGATACGAATTCTTCTCGACATTGCCTTGTCTATAACTCTGCTTACTGGACTTCCCTGCCTTCTGCAGAGCACTGTTAAGGACGTCCGAGTGGCATAAATCAGTGGAGACCTTTGCCCTGTCCCGCTCTGCAGTCCTAGACAAGCCCTGTCCTTGGAACAGTGTACAGCGAGGCAGCAGCTTATGCCAGATTTTCCCTTCCAAAGAGAAGGATCATTCTGCTTCCCCCACCCAGAAAAAGACACTTTTCAAAGAAGTTTCTCAGAGCTCTATCTTACCTCCTTCAATATTTCATCCCATTTCAAGATGATCATAAATGTCATTTCCCAGCCTCTCATTTTCTTAATCTGCTACTTTATAGTATTGAGGCCTTTCTTTTGTTCCCATGAGAGATTTCAGTGTAGAATGTGCAAGCAAAATATGTCCTAGCTCTCAGGGAGATACACACGTTGCCCAAGGGCACTCTGAACCAGTGCTCCTTGTGCTAATCTTTGGTAAAAATCCTTCCCACCTACTAAAAATCCTTCCCACCTACTAAATTATAATTGGGTACTTTCCATAAGTCAAACACTGACTAAGTAATCATGCTAAGTATACCATCTTGGGAGACCGTCAAAGTGATCTGATCGCAGTTTTGGAATTTGCAGTTGAGGAATCAATGATTGTAAAAAGAAACAACTTTGGCAAGTCACAGTGGTTTATGCCTGTAATTCCATCACCCTGGGAGGCCAGGGCGGGCTAATCATTTGAAGCCAGGAGTTTGAGACCAGCCTGGCCAACATGGTGAAATTCCATTTCAACTAAAAATACAAAAATTAGCTGAGCTTGGTGGTACACACCTGTAGTCTCAGCTACTTAGGAAGCTGAAGCACGAGAATTTCTTGAACCTGGGAGGTGGAGGCTGCATTGAGCCGAGATTACTCCACTGCACTCCAGCCTAGATGGCAGAGAAAGACTCTTTCTCAAGAAAAAGAAAAAAAAAAAAAAAAACAGAAAGAGAAAAGCAATTTAATCTAGGTCACAGAGCAAGTGGCATTGTTTAGACTCAAATCTCAGACTCTCTGATTCCAAAGCCTGTGAGTTTTTTGTTTGTTTAAACTGTGCAGCTTATTGCTTTCCCAGGGAAAGACTAGAATTTTGACATCAGAAGGCCTGAATTAACACTTCTGTTCAGCTGTTCATATGTGGACTTGGATGTCAGTCACCTCTCAATAACAATTCCCTCCTTCTGCAAGACCCGCAGGTCTCCAAGTCAGCCATAACTTTGTTGACTTTGCTCCTTCTGTCTGGAATACCCCCACCTGCACAGTGCTTGGCTGAGAACTACCTGCCCTTCAGCCCTCAGCTCCAATGTCCTTCCTGTAGGTGGTTTATCCTCCTCACAGATAAGCTCCCATATGCCCTTGTAGTCACCTCTGTTAAGTGTCTCTTCAGAATGTGCTGTAAGCGTGTGCTGTCTTGTACGGGCTCCATATTTATATGATACCAGCATCTTATCAGTGAACATGTTTGGGTGTATGGAACCAATAAATGTGTAGTTATTTATAGATCATTTACAGTACTATATTTATGATATATGATGTATATTATAAAATCATATAGAAGAATACAAAACTTTTAATATAATAAGGTTTGTAAAAATGATATTCTTAATGTCTTGATAATTACAATGACTTCAGACTTTCATTACTGCTAATAGTGTAGAATACTATTTATATTTAGGGGAAAGCTTGCTAAGAGGGTGGTGATAATCAATATTTCAAGTAGTCATCTTGATATATATTTTTATCTGACTTATCTGCAGATCTGATTAGAATAACATTGTTTTTACCTCAAAATGTGGCTGACAAAAATTGTCTGCCCTTCTATACCATTTGCTTGTGTTTGTGTTACAAGTGTTACCTTCCATCCATTATTTCTTGGAAGGGGCCTTTTTAAGCCATTTCTCCATGTTATCAGAGCTAGTTATTTACAAATCCATTTAACAGACACCCATAGGACACAGCAAACATAGTAAAGGGCAGGGAATGTGAAAAGAAGGAAACCTTCCTGCCCCCTTGTGGGTAGTAGAACTGCTGCTCCCCTCAAATCATGCTTCACCCTCCCTAAGGGACAGAGAGCCCACAGATGCCCACACAGCAACTATTGTGATATCCTGATAATTTTCTTTATAAAGATAAAAAACAAAAATGAATGAAATTTCTCATCTTAACGATCTTGCTCAACCCGAGGGCACCTGCACCCAACTCTAGAGGACCACTGCTCTGGACAAGTTCATGAAGGGCAAGGATTACATTTTCTCCATTTTCTCTGTTTAATTCAATCAGAAAGGCTTTTCCTTTTAATAACAGTAATAATAAATAGCCAAATACTGCTTAAGCATTTTACCTTCATTACTTAATCTTCATATGAAACTATGAGGTGGATATTGTTATTACCCCCAATTTGTAGATGACCCTGAGGCAAAGAGAAGTTAATTAATGCGGCCAAGGTCACACAGCAAATGATAGAGCTGGATTTCAACCATAGGACTAGGGCATCTGAGCCCATATTCTTCTCAGCCATTTTATTCTTCCTCATCTGAGGGTGTGTGTGTGTGTGTGTGTGTGTGTGTGCGCGCATGTGTGTGGTGTATCAGTAGGTAAATCTAATCATGTATCCATTCATTTACTCAATAAATATTTATTCAGCACGAAGCAGGGACAAGGCACTGCTCTAGGCACCAAAGATACAGCAATGAATAAAATAGACTAGTCTTTATGAGATGCACTGGGGAGAGATAGAAAATAAATGTAATATAAGTGTGTTAAATTTTGCAATAAGTTAGAAGGTGGTAAATGCTACAGGGAGAAAAAACAGGGAATTGAGGGTTGAGAGTATTGTGGAGGTAAATTTTTAAATACAGTGTTCAGAGAAGGCCTTGCTGAGAAGGGGAACATTTGAACAAAGACTCAAAGAAGTTGAGGCAGGAGCATGACCGGGATGCTGGAAGAACAGCCAGGAGGCAGTGTCAGTACAGTGTGATGCATGTGATAGGGAGAGCAATGGCTCCCCAAAGATGTCTACATCCTAATCCCATGAATTTGTAAATGTGTGACCTTACATGGCAGAAGGGACTTTGCAGATATGATTAAATTAAGCACCTTGAGATGGGAAGATTATCCTGGATTAGCTGGCGGACCAAAGGTAATCACAAGAGTCCTTATAAGGGAAAGGACCAAGATTGTGAAGACAAAAGCAGAGGTCAGATCCATGTGATTGCTGGAAGAACAACATGAGACAAGATCTGTGGAAAGTTCCTAGAAGCTGGAAAAGACAAAGAATGGATTCTTCCCTAAAGAATTCAGTAGGAAGGCAGTCCACCAACACATTGCATTTAGCCCAGTGAGACTTCTCACTAAAACTATAAGATGATAAGCTTTGTATTGTTTAAACCACTAAATTTGTGGTAATTTGTTACAGCAGCCAGAGAAAACTAATACAGTGAGGAAGAAAAAGAGCAGTAGGAGACACAGCCAAGGAAACAACTGGAGTCAGATCGTGCAGGACCGTTTGGGCCATTTTAAGACTTTGGCTTTTATTTCAAGTGAGATGGTAACCATTGAAGAGCTTTAAACACAAAAGGAAATTGATGCAAATTACATTTTGTTTTTGTTTTTTAAGAGACATGGTCTCACTCTGTCACCCAGTCTGGAGCAGTGTTATCATAGCCCATTGCAGCCTGGACCTCCTGGGCTCAAGCAATCCTTGTGCCTCAGCCTTCTAAGTACCTAAGACTACAGATGTGTACCACCACACCTGGTTAATTTTTAATTTTTTAATTATTATTTTGTGTGTGTGTGTGTGTGTGTGGAACAGGGTCTCACTATGTTGCCCAGGCTGGTCTCAAACTCCTGGCCTCAAGCGATCCTCCTGCCCCAGCCTCTCAAAGCATTGAGATTACAGATGTGAGCCACTGCAGCCAGCTGAATTTTTAAAAGGATTCTTATGCCTGATGTCCGGAGAAGGCCTGTGGCGTGGGGTGGGGGATAGAGTATGAGTGGCAGTATGTGAGAAGCAATGGCCATGTGGAAGCAGGAGACCCCTTAGGAGACTATTGAAATCATCTACAGAAGAAGCCATGATGGCTTAGCCCAGGACTATGGCAGTGAAGACAGTGAGAAATAATCAGGTGCTGGAAATATTTTCAAGATAGAGACCACAGGATTTGCTGATGGATTTGACGTGGAATGTGAGACACATGCAATCAGATTTCAAGGTTTGACCTGAGCAACTGGAAGGACAGAGTTGCCATAAGTAAACTAAGGAATACCTTAGATACAGATCTTGGGTAGGACTGGGGGGTGAAGGTCAGGAATTCAGTTTTAGATGTGTTAAATTTCTCATTTGAGAAGGCACTTAGAAATATATCCATTTATATTTGTCATGATTCCTGATATTCTTCTAGTTTTTGTAATTTTCATTTGCCATATATTTTTATTATTGTCGTTGTTGTTATTTTCCTAGCCTGCCTTATGTAAGAAGTAATATATTTTGCTATATCCCTTTTTGAAATTTCCCTGATGGCTTGGAAGCTGTAGGTTAGACTTTTGTTCTTTACTGTTTAAATTTTTAGCATATATTTATAAATACTTGAAAGAATGTCTTATTTAAGGCTAGGCACGGTGGCTCACACCTGTAATCATAGCATTTTGGGAGGCCAAGGCTTGTGGATCACCTGAGGTCAGGAGTTCAAACCAGCCTGGCCAACATGGTAAAACCCCGTCTCCACTAAAACTACAAAAATTAGTGAGGCGTGGTGGCGGGCACCTGTAATCCCAGCTACTTGGGAGGTTAAGGCAGGAGAATTGCTTGAATCCAGGAGACGGAGGTTGCAGTGAGCCGAGATAGCACCACTGCACTCCAGCCTGGGTGACAGAGCAAGACTCTGTCTTGGAAAATAATAATAATAATAAAATACAATAATAATAATGTCTGATTTAGTATTTCTATTTCATTCCCAAACAACTTGAGACTCTTAGAATGTTTAACCTTTTAATTACACATTGAAGGTCTTCTCTCAACTTGTCCCCACTCATCTTCCTTATCAGAGTTAACTAGAGTTTTCATTTTAGTCTTAAACAAACAAACAAACAAACAAAACAAAGTGAGTTTATCAAAAACTTAACAAATTTCCCCACATTTTATCAGCTTCTGTGCCCACCAGTATTTCAGTCCTTCCCTCTTGTTTCACTATTCTATTTTTTGGAATGTCTTATTGATGAGTCTGAGGTTGACAAACTCACAGTCTTTTTATATCTGAATATCTCATTTTTTTGCTGTTATTCTTAAATGATTGTTTATTTGGGCGTATAAATCAGGCTAGACAGTGATTTTCCTTCAGAACTTTCAGTTACTCTTCCATTAGACTTCTGGCAAATAAGTTAGCTACTGAATAGTCCTATTTTGGTTTGGTTGTTGTTCCTCATACGGAATCTTCTTTCACTGATAGTTTCAAAAATACTCTCTTCACCCTTAGACTTGTTCCTACATGTGTATTTTTATTCTTCCTTGTCATCATTCAAACTACACTTCAAATCTGAGGGCCCCTATAATCTTTCTGTTATAGAAAATTTCTCATCCTCTCCTCAAGTATTGGTTGTAAGGCATACATAGCTCAGAGCTGTTATTCGCCCTCTGGCTCCATTCACATTACACATTGTGAGTTCCAGAACACAGACTTATTTTTCTCCACTCTCTACTTCCTTTTTCTGAAATTTTTATGAGACATATTTTGGAGCCTCCCAGTCTATCTTCTATGTCCCCTATCTGCTTTCTTTTATTAATTTATTATTATAATATCATACATACAAAAGAATTTTACCATTTATTAAGTATAATTTCGATACTCATGTGTCAAATAATCTGCTCAAAAAATTACACATAAACCTTTACAACTTCTGCTATAGCTTTCCCCGGTTTTTACCCACTTACCCATAAGAAGTAACTGGTATTCTGAATTCTATGTATATAAGTGCCTTGTTATTCATAACAGTATATATCCCTAAAATAGTTTGATTTTCTACATTTTTAAATGTATGTAAATGGTATGCTGGTATGCCGTATGTATTCTGTATTTTGGTTTTTCACTTAACATAATTATTTGTGACAATTATCCACATCAAAGAGAGCATCATTAGTTCATTTAGTCTTACTGCTGTACAATATTTCATTATTTAAATAAATCACAGTTTGGGTCCAGGCCCAGTGACTCACTGTAATGCCAACACTTTAGGAGGCCAAAGCAGAAGGATCTTTGAGGCCAGGAGTTCAAGACCAGCTTGGGCAACACAGTGAGACCTCGTCGCTACAAAAAATAATAAAACAAAATTAGCCAGATGTGGTGGCACTCACCCGTAGTCCCAGCTACTCCAGAGACTGAGGTGGGAGGATCACCTGAGCACAGGAGTTGGCGCCACTGCACTCCAGCCTGAGTGACAGAGTGAGATCCTATCTCAAAAAATAAAAAAAAAAATAAAAATCACAATTTATCCATTTTCCCATTAATGTACATTTGGGTTAATAAGCTACTGCAAACAATGAACAATGCTGCTATAAATATTGTAAAAGTATGCTGGCGGATATGTGAAAGAGTTTTTCTAAGAAATAGGTATAGACATAGATGTAGATAAAGATTTAGATGTAGATTTAGATTTAGATGTCTTTGAATTTCAATATTCATAGCAGTAGTGTGTAAGAATTCCAGTTATTGATATCCTCACCCACACTTGGTATTCTAAGAACATTTTTAAACTTTTGTTAATATGGCGGGTGAGAATTCATATATTTAGCATTTCTCTGATTACTAATGAGGTTGACATCTTTTCATATGCATATTCTTCACAGATTGATTCCTTTGTGAAATGCCTGTTCAATGACTTCTGCCCATGTTTCTACTGGAGATTTTTAATTGACTTATAAGAGATTTATTGATTTGTAAGAGTTTGTTTTAAAATAGTCTCAATTTTAGACCTTCATGGGTTTATTGCAAATATGTTCTCTCAATACATAGTTTGTCTTTTCACTTTTAAATGCTGTGTTTTGATTCAAAAGATAAGTTTTTGATTCTAATACTTTTTCTCCAAAACTTATTTTGGTGGCTGTAATCTTTAATATAATGTTGAAGAGAAGTTATTATAGTGAAATATATTTCCTATTCCATATTTTTTAAATGTCCTTAATATTTTACCATAAAGTATGATATTTGCTATAAATGTTTTTCATGTCTACTTATTTTTGTTTTATTTCTACTTTGTTTTAAAAATATTTCCCGATCTTTCCTACTTAATGGAAGTATTTATTGTTTCTCTAAAAACAATAAACATACTTATTATATAATCTTTACTCAAATTCTTCTATTTTATTTATTCTGTGGTACCTCATCCTCTGTTTATGGACTTTTTGGACTTCCTTATTATTTGTTCCCTTTAAGTGTACTTTGGATTTGGAGGTACAGATTTACCTTTTTAGAAAGGTTTCTCTGTTTCTCTCTTTCTTATTTCCTTCTTCTGCTTCCTATCTTTTTTCCTTTCCCTCTTTTTCCACCCCCTCCCCTTCAAACTTTTGAATTTGCTTTCACTCATCCTTTTGCAGAACTAGAAGCTGGCATGGTTCAATTCTCTGTCCTGAGGCTGGGACTATGCCCTCCAGCTTTCATAGCTCTATCACTACATATCAACTCTAATCTAGAAGCCACTTGGCAATATCCCTTTTACACATCATTTCACCAGTGGGAATTGCAACCCTGGCACTAGTTTCAAGAAGTGAGCCTGGCTCAGGTCCACATCCCACTTGGGAAACACTTTCAGTCCAGTTATCCTGCATAAACTCAACTCCTGGCAGACTTTGCCTATTTCTGAACAGGGAGCCAGGAGACCAGCAGGACACACTCTCAGGCTTGCTTTCTCCTTTGCATTTCTACTTCATCTATGATCCAAGGAGATAATTGTCTTTGTTTGTTTGTTCATTTGTTTTTTGAGATGGAGTCTCACTCTGTCGTCCAGGCTGGAGTGCAATGGCGTGATCTTGGTTCACTGCAACCTCCACCTCTTGGGTTCAAATGATTCTCTTGCCTCAGCCTCCTGAGTAGCTGGGATTACAGGCATGTGCCACCACACCTGACTAATTTTTGCATTTTTAGTAGAGACGGGGTTTCACCATGTTGGCCAGGCTGGTCTTGAACTACTGACCTCAGGTGATCTGTTCACCTCGGTCTCCCAAAGTGCTGGGATTACAGGCATGAGCCACCATGCCCAGCCAGTTTTCTTGTTTTAAAGCATGGAAATCTCTTTTAAAATCTATCATTATATGCTTTTTCCTCTGGTGTAATGGGGTAGTACTTAAGCTCACGATTTACAACATTGTCTTAACATAAAGTCTCTTATCTTTGTATCCAGTAATGGGCACAGGTTATCCACAAATGCTTGATGAATCAATGTAGACATAGACAACTTCATGCACAGAAATAATAATGCCTCTAATAGAGGGGGCGGAGCAAGATGGCCGAATAGGAGCAGCTCCAGTCTTCAACTCCCAGCGCCAGCGACACAGAAGACCGGTGATTTCGGCATTTTCAACTGAGGTACTGGGTTCATCTCACTGGGGAGTGCCGGACGATCGGTACTGGTCAGCTGCTGCAGCCCGACCAGAGAGAGCTGAAGCAGGGCGAGGCATCGCCTCACCTGAGAAGCGCAAGGGGGAAGGGAATCCCTTTTCCTAGCCAGGGGAACTGAGACACACAACACCTGGAGAATCGGGTAACTCCCACCCCAATACTGCGCTTTGAGCAAACAGGCACACCAGGAGATCATATCCCACACCTGGCCGGGAGGGTCCCACACCCACGGAGCCTCCCTCATTGCTATTACAGCAGTCTGTGATCTACCGGCAAGGCAGCAGCGAGGCTGGGGGAGGGGCGCCCGCCATTGCTGAGGCTTAAGTAGGTAAACAAAGCTGCTGGGAAGATCGAACTGGGTGGAGCTCACAGCAGCTCAAGGAAACCTGCCTGTCTCTGTAAACTCCACCTCTGGGGGCAGGGCACAGAAAACAATAACAAAGCAGCAGACACCTCTGCAGACGCAAACGACTCTGTCTGACAGCTTTGAAGAGAGCAGTGGATCTCCCAACACGGAGGTTGAGATCTGAGAAGGGACAGACTCCCTGCTCAAGCGGGTCCCTGACCCCTGAGTAGCCTAACTGGGAGACATCCCCCACTAGGGGCAGTCTGACACCCCACACCTCACAGGGTGGAGTACACCCCTGAGAGGAAGCTTCCAAAGCAAGAATCAGACAGGTACACTTGCTGTTCAGAAATATTCTATCTTCTGCAGCCTCTGCTGCTGTTACCCAGGCAAACAGGGTCTGGAGTGGACCTCAAGCAATCTCCAACAGACCTACAGCTGAGGGTCCTGACTGTTAGAAGGAAAACTATCAAACAGGAAGGACACCTACACCAAAACCCCATCAGTACATCACCATCATCAAAGACCAGAGGCAGATAAAACCACAAAGATGGGGAAAAAGCAGGGCAGAAAAGCTGGAAATTCAAAAAACAAGAGCGCATCTCCCCCGGCAAAGGAGCGCAGCTCATCGCCAGCAACGGATCAAAGCTGGACGGAGAATGACTTTGACGAGATGAGAGAAGAAGGCTTCAGTCCATCAAATTTCTCAGAGCTAAAGGAGGAATTACGTACCCAGCGCAAAGAAACTAAAAATCTTGAAAAAAAAGTGGAAGAATTGACGGCTAGACTAATTAATGCAGAGAAGGTCATAAACGAAATGAAAGAGATGAAAACCATGACACGAGAAATACGTGACAAATGCACAAGCTTCAGTAACCGACTCGATCAACTGGAAGAAAGAGTATCAGCAATTGAGGATCAAATGAATGAAATGAAGCGAGAAGAGAAACCAAAAGAAAAAAGAAGAAAAAGAAATGAACAAAGCCTGCAAGAAGTATGGGATTATGTAAAAAGACCAAATCTACGTCTGATTGGGGTGCCTGAAAGTGAGGGGGAAAATGGAACCAAGTTGGAAAACACTCTTCAGGATATCATCCAGGAGAACTTCCCCAACCTAGTAGGGCAGGCCAACATTCAAATCCAGGAAATACAGAGAACGCCACAAAGATACTCCTCGAGAAGAGCAACTCCAAGACACATAATTGCCAGATTCACCAAAGTTGAAATGAAGGAAAAAATCTTAAGGGCAGCCAGAGAGAAAGGTCGGGTTACCCACAAAGGGAAGCCCATCAGACTCACAGCAGATCTCTCGGCAGAAACTCTCCAAGCCAGAAGAGAGTGGGGGCCAATATTCAACATTCTTAAAGAAAAGAATTTTAAACCCAGAATTTCATATCCAGCCAAACTAAGTTTCATAAGTGAAGGAGAAATAAAATCCTTTACAGATAAGCAAATGCTTAGAGATTTTGTCACCACTAGGCCTGCCTTACAAGAGACCCTGAAGGAAGCACTCAACATGGAAAGGAACAACCGGTACCAGCCATCTCAAAAACATGCCAAAATGTAAAGACCATCGAGGCTAGGAAGAAACTGCATCAACTAATGAGCAAAATAACCAGTTAATATCATAATGGCAGGATCAAGTTCACACATAACAATCTTAACCTTAAATGTAAATGGACTAAATGCTCCAATTAAGAGACACAGACTGGCAAACTGGATAAAGAGTCAAGACCCATCAGTCTGCTGTATTCAGGAGACCCATCTCACACGCAGAGACATACATAGGCTCAAAATAAAGGGATGGAGGAAGATTTACCAAGCAAATGGAGAACAAAAAAAAGCGGGGGTTGCAATACTAGTCTCTGATAAAACAGACTTTAAACCATCAAAGATCAAAAGAGACAAAGAAGGCCATTACATAATGGTAAAGGGATCAATTCAACAGGAAGAGCTAACTATCCTAAATATATATGCACCCAATACAGGAGCACCCAGATTCATAAAGCAAGTCCTTAGAGACTTACAAAGAGACTTAGACTCCCATACAATAATAATGGGAGACTTCAACACTCCATTGTCAACATTAGACAGATCAACGAGACAGAAAGTTAACAAGGATATCCAGGAATTGAACTCATCTCTGCAGCAAGCAGACCTAATAGACATCTATAGAACTCTCCACCCCAAATCAACAGAATATACATTCTTCTCAGCACCACATCGTACTTATTCCAAAATTGACCACGTAATTGGAAGTAAAGCACTCCTCAGCAAATGTACAAGAACAGAAATTATAACAAACTGTCTCTCAGACCACAGTGCAATCAAACTAGAACTCAGGACTAAGAAACTCAATCAAAACCGCTCAACTACATGGAAACTGAACAAC